>NW_026652284.1:87265514-87386579 GCF_009828535.3 Hylobates moloch
ATATCACCTATAATACATATGTTATATATTACATTACATATAATACACATATAATATATTACATATAATACATATTATATATATTATATAGTATATATAGGAGTTTGTTAAATATTAACTTACACAACTTACACAATCACAAGGTCCCACAATAGGCGGTCTGCAAGCTTGAGGAGCAAGGAGAACCAGTCCAAGTCTCAAAGCTGAAGAACTTGGAGTCCAATGTTGGAGGGCAGGAAGCATCCAACACGGGAGAAAGATGTAGGCTGGGAGGCTAGACCAGTCTTGCCTCTTCATGTTTTTCTGCCTGCTTTATATTTGCTGGCAGCTGATTAGATGGTGCCCACCCGATTAAGGGTGGATCAGCTTTCCCCACCCCACTGATAACACCTTTGGTAACACCATCACAGACACACCCAGGATCAATATTGCATCCTTCAGTCCAATCAAGTTGACACTCAGTACTAACCATCACAAATTGTTTATAGATTTTTATGTTTTCTGTTTCTTTTTGAGGGACTTATACTAAACATATTTGCAGGAAATTGTTTTATTTAGTTTACTAATCATGTTGGCACAATATTAATATATTATTATTTGTCACTTTTCTGATTTTAAAGATATTTTCTGGGGAAGTGTATAAATTGGTCTTTTCCCATTTGTTAAGAACTATAGGTATGTTTATATTCAAATACTTGACCCAGAGAAAACATTTGGATTTCACTAGTGTGCTTCTATAAACAAACCAAAAGTGACTCTAATGACAGACATAGACATAGTTTGGGAGAGGCATGCTTTAAACTCAAGATGTGTTAGAGGCCGTCTATTCTATTTATGAATAAAACTGCTTTGCTTTCATGTACTACCAAGGTTTGTTGTTGTTGTTAAAAATCAATTAAAAATTGAAAAGCATTTGCAAAATAAGTTTAAAGTGTATAGCCAAGCAATAAGCTGGCTAGTTTTGTTCTTTCACTTGTTGAATGGTATTTATTAAACGCATAGTATGTGCCGGGCATGATATTAGACATACCACATTACCAAGCACTCCCATTCTCCTGCCTAGGATGCACAATGCCCTTGTAAATTTCTAGAAATCTTAAGAAAAACAGTGGAGGGCCAAGATCAGCAGTAGGATGAAAACACTGTGTCAAACAGTTGATAGAAACTAAAACATTGGACTTCCTCTCTGCCTCTCTTCAACCTAAGTCTTTGTGACAGGAGTATATTTAGGTATGTTTCTCTCCTAGTGCTATTGTTTATGTCAGATTGATGTCACCCAGTGAGGGGGATTATTTGTTTCATACCATTTAAATTGCTGGTGGAATCTGAGTAGCATATATATTTCTTTAACTGTGTTATTTTATTTAATCCGTGTCATTTCCAATAGATTCTGAGCGATTTGGTTACACAGTTTTGTCCACTCCCATATGGCAAAACATTTTTTTGTTTTTTGAGAATTGATCGTCTACAATAATATTGCCAAAATATGAGTCAATAGCCAGTTAGATGAGAACCATTATACAATTCTCAATTTTAACCTGTTGTAAGTTGCTTTTCTAGGGGGACAATATTTGGTATTCTTATTGCCCTTTGCTGTAATATAGATATTAATCTTTCATTCTCTATTACCAACCTTAAATAGAATTGTCTAAACATGCTCCGAAGGCAGTTCCTATTTCAGTGCCCATTTAAATTTGCCTTTAATACTCTTTATCAGATTTCCAAAGAGGACTTCAGGCATATTAAAATTGAGTAGCTTTCAATCTAATGTGTATCCCAACACAACTGAGTAATCTCAGATGCTTTCATCAGTAAGGAGATAATCTCATCAGTGATCTGTTTGCATGTGGGTGCTTTTGAAGTTGTTAAAAATCTCCAAGGGAGTTTATCCACAAAGAGTGACTCTCACAAATATTTGTTGAGTGCCCACTACATGTTATACAATATTCTAGCTACCAAAAATGCACCAGTGAAATAGGTAGTTATTGCCCTTTAGACTTACATTATATTGGTAGACCTCATCAGGCAATTTCACTGCAGAGGAATAAGAGTTACAGCAGATCAAATACAGGTGCTCACAGAGCACAAGGAGGTGCACAGAACCCAGAGCTGGAAATTAAGGGAAGACTTCTTGAAATTACCTCTCTGCTGAGATACAAGCAACAACACTTTGCTAGGTAATCAGCTGTCAAGGTTGTAGTTTGGGGGTTGGGAGTACCAACAGCAGGAAAAGCAAGCAAGCAACAAACATATGGAATGAACTGGGGTTATATGGAGAAGGGCAGGCTTAAAGAATCAATATTCATTAGCTGAATTGAGTGTATACTGGATGAATTGAAGCAGTTTTAGGGCATGGGTCTTTCCCTCTATGTTTTGGGTCATTTCCTTTATATATACTGTAATACATTTGATGCAAGCATAGAATTTCAAGCACACCACACTTCCTACTTACGGCCAAATATCAAATAAATAAAAATGGCAAAAAGAGGTATTTGGAAGACAGTGATGGTTATTAGTGTCTTATCTAGTGAAAAGATTACCAAATTTAGTATAAGAAAACCTCCTTTTAGTCTCTCTTGGCTCCAAGTTACAGAAACCATATGAACTGGCCTCATCTAAAATGGAATTTTTTAGAACAAGGATACTGGTGTACCACATGGAACCCAAGAACAGGGATGTGATGAGCCTGCATCTCATTAAAAAGTGGAACAGGGACTCTCTTGCTCTCTTACATCTTTACTTCAATTTCTGTATTTACTTTATTCTTTTCTCTTGCTCAGAATCATCTTTCACGTTCTACAGAAGTCACAGAAGCCAACACACAGCTCCAGAGTTAAACATATTAAACCCCTGTCATCAGAGAGAACTTTCAAAAAATCTTGAGATTGGACCCATTGGCTCAGATTGAGTCAGATGTCTACCCTTGGACCAATCAATTGTGGTCTCTGTGAATGTAGGCTACTATTATTGCCCTATTTGAGTTTCTTCCCACTCATGAGCCAATCAACTCTAGACAGAAAAGGGAACGATCTGAGGCTTGGAAGTCCTACAGTAACCCTATAAATGAAGCAGAGGACAGGACATATTTTAGGACAAAGAAAAATGCTATGCAACCAAAATACATCTACTGCAATAACAGAGATTATTGAAAAGTCACTTAATTTCTCTAAGCCTCAATTTTCTCTTCTCTAAAAGTGTATGAATTGGCTATTGCTATGGATATGTATCAAATAAGATACTTTAAAAGTGTTTTAAATGACAAACTTCTATGCAATTATAAAAGGTTGCCCTGATTATTACACTAGTGTCACCAAAGTGGTTTTTAGATTCTATATCTGCAGAGCTTTCATTTGTAAAATTGGAATGATTTTCTCTACTTTTTATGGTTATGGACTAATTAAAGAAAAATATCTACCATTTATTTATTGATGGTTTGATATATATTATGGTAGGAGCTTTGCACATATTTCCTTTTTGAATTTTCACCACAGTCCTGTAAACTAGATGGTCTTACCAAGCATACTGTAATGTAAACAGGTTAAGATGATTAAGTTCCTAACATGAATTAGTGTCAAAGAGAGGATTTATATCAGGTCTGAGTGATTCCAAAGGTAAGGTGGGGATTTTAAAGAGTCATACAATAACACTCTTGTGTTATAATTTTATTGTTCACTTTTATAGTTCAATTATAATTGGTTTATTTCTGAGCTAGTTTCCTTAAAAATTTTTAATATTTTGCCATTACATTTTAATTTAATGATCTAGTGATTATATTAAAAATCCTATCTTTTATGAAGATATAATGACGCCATACTGTGGATTTGCTAAGTGATGCTCTACTACTTGTTGGGAGAAATTAAAATTTTAATTCTGAATGAGAAGCTTGATATTTGTAAACAAGCGCAAGAAGAGAGGGATAAATAATCAGAACTTGTTCAGAAACAGTATGTCAGCATCCAGGGAGGTTTCTGGAAGAATTATTAACAGCAGGTTATCATTTTTGGTCTTAACAGTGGAAAGTACAATTAATGAGTAGTTGTTAGAATTTCTGGATTCTGATCCACCTGAACAGAATACACATTTTCTTTTGTAATTTATATTAGAAATAAGATGCCTGGCCCATCTGAGCACATATGATTAGTTTGGTAGAATTGTGTTCTAATCAGAAACATTAGAGTATTCTGACCATTTTTGTAAGGAAAAGAGTCTCAATTGCATAGCAAATACCTAAAAAGAAAATGGTATTCTGCTTTTATGTTCTTAATTTAATGACATGTTAGAGACTCCAGATTCCATTCAAAGAGATGAGTGGGCTAGCTTTTGTGATATTTCTCATTACTGAGAAATATCACATAACTCTTTCAGGTATTTCTGAAAACACATGAGACAGAATCCTCTCTTCATGAAGTAATATGTGGAAGTCCTCTTCATTATATCAATGCTGTTAGTGTTTACCTCTTGACTTCCAGAAGGTTTCTGTGCAATGCCTTTCTTTTTTGGCTTCACTTTAGGTCTCTCTTCCATTAATCTTGCACGTATACTTAATGATTCTCTTTCAAAGAGTGTTTCCTTTAAGGATTAAGCTCCTTCGGGAATTAATCCAAACTTGTAGGTTTACACAGCAGTCTAAAATCATGAATTTATACATCTGGGACAACAACTCCATCCACAGCACATTATCTCATCATTTACTCAGACAGTATTCAGATTTCTTTGGACCTGACTCCTTGAAAGTGAGCTATCCTTCTTATGTATCCAAAGAGTCTCAGGTGTATTATAGCTTTGCTATTTGAAAATAATATCAAAGACAGCATCTTACGATGTTCAAAGGCAATGTTATATTACTTGTTTTTCAGATGATAGGACTAAAGTTTTGAAGGCTGAAATGGCTTGCTATGGAATACAATGTCATGTGGCAGATTGGGAAGGAACACTCAGGGCTTCTGGCTCCTAGTCCAGAGTAATTTTTGTGCTCTCTTTACATGTCACCTTCATCTGCACTGTATCATTTGGTTCTTAAAATAATATGGCATTCAGTCCTCCACTAGTTTACAGTTAAGAATATTGAGCCCTAGAGGGCTTATTGTCCAAGGCTATATGATGAGAAATGTTTTGCCCCCAAGTTTAAGGTATTTCCATTACAATTTGCTGGCTTTCCAACTTAAAAACGTTCTCTATGGCCCATTAATAAATTCTACAATCTCTTTTTATTTTAACCCCCCTTCATATTTTTGGATTTCTTATATTTATAATATTTTAAAATACATGTTTTATTGAATTAATAAAGCAATAATTTCCATAGTGGTCCACCCTGAACTCTCCAGGGAACCTGCCTGCTGCTCTTTTAGTACTAAGAACAGCAGCAAACAGCCTTTTTGTTGGAAGTCTACATGAGTTCTGTTGCTAATAAAACGAACATTTCCTTTTTAATTTTAATTTGAGTTGGGGATACATGTGCAGGTTTGTTACAAGGGCACATTTCATGATGCTGAAGTTTGGACTTTTATAGATCCCATCACCCAGATAGCATAGTACGTAATAGGAAGCTTTTCATCCCTTTGACCATCTTTAGTGCCCCTAGTATCTATTGTTCCCATCTATATGTTTGTGTGTACTCAAGGTTTATCTCTTACTTATAAGTGACATTATAAGTGATATTTGGTTTTCTGTTCCTGCATTAATTTTCTTAGGATAATCGCCTCCAGCTGCATCCATGTTGCTGCAAAGGACATGATTTCATTCTTTTTTACAGCTGTGTAGTGTTCATGGTATATATGTACCACATTTTCATTATCCAGTCCACTGTTGATGGGCACCTAGGTTGATTCCATTTCTTTGTTATTGTGAATAGTGTTACAATAAACATATGCATGCGTGTTTTTTTTTTTTTTTTTTTTTTTGGCAGAATGATTTATTTTCCTTTGGTTATATGCCCAGTAATGGGATTGCTGGGTAGAATGGAAGGTCTATTTTTAGTTCTTTGAGAAATCTCCAGACTGATTTCTATAGTGAAGTAATTTAGATTTCCTCCAACAGAGTATAAGCATTCCCTTTTCTCTGCAGCCTCACCAGTATCTGTTGTTTTTTGACTTTTTAATAATGGTCATTCTGACTGGTGTGAGATGGTATCTCATTGTAGTTTTGATTGGCATTTCTCTGATGATTAGTGTTGTTGAGCCTATTTTTCATATGTTTGTTGGCCTTTTTATGTCTTCTTTTGAGAAGTATCTGTTCATGTACTTGGTCTACTTTTTAATGGGGTTATTTTTTTTTCTTGTTGATTTAAGTTCCTTGTAGATTCTGTATATTAGTTCTTTGTTGGATGCGTAGCTTGTGAATATTTTCTTCTATTCTTTAGGCTGTCTTGTTTACTCTTTTGGTAGTTTCCTTTGCTGTGCAGAAGCTCTTTAGTTTAATTAAGTCCCAATTGTCAATTTTTATTTTCATTGCAATTGCTTCTGAGGACTTAGTCATACATTCTTTCCCTAGGTCAATGTCTAGCGGGATATTTCCTAGATTTTGTTCTAGGATTTTTATGGTTTATGGTCTTACATTTAAGTCTTTAATCCACCTTGAGTCATTTTATATATGGTGATAGGTAGGGGTTCAGTTTCCTTCTTCTACAAACAGCCAGTTTTCACAGCACCACTTATTGAATAGAAAGTCCTTTCCTAATTGCTTGTTTTTGTTGAGTTTGTTGAAGATCAGTTGGTTGTAGGTGTGTGGCTTTACTCCTGTGTTCTCTATTTTATTCCATTGGTCTGTGTCTATTTTTGTATCAGTACCCTGCTGTTTTGGTCATTGTAGCCTTGTAGTATAGTTTGACATCAGGTATTATTATGATGCCTCTAGCTTTATTCTTTTTGCATAGAATTTCTTTGGCTATTTGGGCTATTTTTTGGTTCCATATGAATTTTAGAATCGTTTTTTCTGTGGAAAATGATGGTGATTTGATACAAATAGCATTGAATCTGTAGGTTGTTTTGGGTAATATGGACAATTTGGACAATGTTGATTCTTCCAATCCATAAGCATGAAGTGTTTTTTCTATTTGTGTCATCTATGATTTCTTTCAGCAGTGTTTTGTAGTTCTCCTTGTAGAAATCTCCTACCACCCTGGTTACATGTATTTTATTTTTTTGTGTATGGCTATTGTAAAAATTGTGTTCTTGATTTGGCTCTTAGCTTGAAAATCACTGATGTATAGAAATGCTACTAACTTTTGTATGTTGATTTTGTATCCTAACGCTTTACTGAAGTTATTTATCAGATCCAGGGGCTTTTTGGTGGAGTCTTTAGAGTTTTCTAGATATAGAGTGATATCGTCAGCAAAGAAAGATAATTTGACCTCCTCTTTTACTATTTGAATGCCTTTTATTTCTTTCTCTTACCTGATTGCTCTGGCTAGGGCTTCTAGTACTATGTTGAATGGAGTAGTCAGAGTACACATCTATGAAAGCTAACATTTCTTAAATGATGTACATGAGACAACTTTTTAAAATGTGGAAATTATTTTCATCTAAGCCAAAACAAAATGTTTTTGTAATTTTTTTCCTTGAAAACTAATTGATGTTAATTTAAGAAAATCATTTTCTGCATCTTTTCAAAACATTTGTTAATTTGCTAATGTACATTAGGAAGCAGTTCAATAATTATTACCGGGAAACTATGGGTATATTCCAATTTTCCCAATAATAAATTTAAAGACAATTGATAAATTAATAGTACAGTATTTTGTCCCTAATATTTTTCCTAAAAGTTGTAGACTCTGAGTAAATCACATCTCTGTTCACAAAGGTTCTATATTCATTTTCTATTGCTGCCCTTATCAATTACAACAAACTTAGTGGTTTAAACAACACACATATTTTATATCTCTATAGGTAGTAAATTGGGCCTGATATGGTTTGGCTTTGTGTCCCCAACCAAAATCTCATCTCAAATTGTAATAATCCCTATGTGCCAAGGGTAGGACCAGGTGGAGATAACTGAATCATTGGGAGGGGGGTTCCCACATCCTGGTTTCAATATAGTAAGTTCTCACGAGATCTGATGGTTTTATTAAGGGGCTTCCCCCTTCGTTTGGCTCTCATTCTCTCTCCTGCCACCATGTGAAGAAGGACATGTTTGCTTCCCATATCACCATGATTGTAAGCTTCCTGAGGTCTCCCCAGCTATGTGAAACTGTGAATCAATTAAACCTCTTTTCTTTATAAATTACCCAGCCTTGAGTATGTCTTTATTAGCAGCGTGAGAACCGACTAATACAAATTCATTCCCTTGAAGTTGTTGGACTGAGGTACCATTCTTTGCTGGCCCTCAGCTGGTAGTCATTCTCAGCTTCTAGAGGTGGCATGTATTTCTTAACTTGTGGGCCCTTTTGTTTTCAAATCCAACAGTGTAGGTTGTCATCCTTCTCCTGCCTTCTCTCTCCTGCTTTTTTGTGTGTCATCACATCTCTCTGACCATTGCTGGGAGAGGTTTTCTATGTTTAAGAGCTGATGTGATTAGATTAGTCCTATTACGATAATCCAGCATAACCTCCCCATCTCAAAATTCATAACCTCGATCACATCCGCAGAGCCTCTTTTGCCACAAAAAGTAACATTCACATATTCTGGGAATTAGGATATAAACATTTTGCGGTCCATTAGTCTACCATAGGTCCTTTGTAAGATTCTGTGACTCTTCAAGTTTGTGTCTGTAGAATAACTCCTTTTGATTTAAGAGAAATAAAAAATATTGGGAATATTGTGGCTTCTGTGATGAAATCTCTTTTAATTTAGTTACATTTTTAAAAACTTTATGGAAAAATGAACTCTGCCTCAATTTATGCTAAGTATACCAAATACAAGCCTGATTTTTTGTTAATTCAATCAGTTATTCAATGCAATGAAAACAATTATACTCTTGGTTGTTTACTGTCAAAGTGACTGAAGGTCCATTTTCAAGGCGTGAAGCAATGCCATGCAAACATAGTGTTGAGGCAAAAAAAATATATTAAATTCAAGATTGCCCCCCCTTTTCCTTCTTCTTTTCATCCGAAGGAAGAGAGGATGGTATTATGGGATAAAATGGTGGGATTTCAAATAAGATATAGATTATTTAATTTGGATATGTTTCAAAGTCTCGTATAAGGAACCAATTGCTCTTGAAGTAGGAAGGGAACTTTCCTTCTGGTAGCTCATAAGAAAGGTGAGCTGTTGCAGAGGAATGAGAGCAATGGTACTGTAATTATTGCTCCACACAGGACCCTCACATTCTTTTTATTTATTTGTTTATTTACTCAGTCATATTCATTCTGAGTTTATCTAAACCAGGAATTATAATAAAGCCAGTCATTCTACCTGTAGCCTTCTCTCCAGCTTGTCTTTGGCCACTCTCTCAGAGGTAAACATTATGCTGAATTTTTTATCTTTTCTTTGACAAAAAAAATTTATAGGCCAGGCGCAGTGGCTCGCACCTGTAATCTCAGCATTTTGGGAGGCTGAAGCAGGCAGATCACTTGAGCCCAGGAATAGAAGGTTACAGTGAGCTGTGATTGCATCACTGCTCTCCAGCCTGGGCAACAGAGCAAGACCCTGCCTCTAAAATTTTTTTTTTAAATATAAATTCTAGAACTGAAAAATTCAATAATTGAAATTAATTAGTCAACAGATGCATTTATTAGCCAATTGGACAAACAAAAGATAGGATTAGTGAACTAGAATATAGGCCCACAGAAAATATGCAGACTAAAGCATGGGCCATTAACTGCCAGGCATTTTCAACTTGTCTTACATGGTACCTGAGCAATAACCCTGAGGCAAAGACCAGAACGGTGAGTGCCAGGGTTGTAGACTGGGCTCCAAGTCTGCTAAATGACTTTTTCTTTACGTATGTCTAATTTTGAAAAGCAAAATACAACTTTTTTCCTGACCTATATTTATTATCAACACTTTTGACATAAAATTTGTGGGGGTTTTATCTATACCAATATATTATCCAACTCTATGGACACCAACTTTGTGTCCTATGATTGAATTTAATTCTGACACTAATTCTTTCATGTTAGCACTGAGCCCACGGGTTAAAGGGCTCAGTCCCACCAAGCTTCACCTACTTCAGATAGCAAATGCCAGTCCCAAGTTGCCATCTTTGCTTTTGACCAACCAGTTATAAATTGGAGTTTTCTATGGCCCCCTTCTCAAGTTCCATAATTTGCTAGCATGGCTTATAGAACTCAGGAAAGCACTTTACTATTACTAGTTTATTATAAAGGATGTCATACAGGATACCAATGAATAGCCAGATTAAAAGATACATAGAGTCAGGTATGGACGAGTTTTGTGGAACTTCTGTGCCCTCTCAGGGTGTTCCCAAGACCTCAATGTGTCCATTAACCTGGAAGCTCTCTGAACCCCATTGTTTAGGGAGGTTTAGTTACATAGGCATGATTAATTAAATCGTTGCCCTTTGGCGATTAACTCAACTTCTAGCCCCACTCTCTTCTCTGCAGGCCAGGAGTTGACGGCTCTAATACTTCAATCATGCGTTAGTCTTCCTGTTACCTAGCTCCAATCCCAAAGCTAACTAGGGACCCTCAGCCACCAGTCATCTAATTAGCATACAAGAGACACACATTTCTTTATGCAGATTCCATGTGTTTTAGGAGCTGTGTGCCAGGGACTGGAAACAAAAACCAGATACTTTTTATAAATGTAATACGTTACATTTCCTTTTAATTTGATGTTGTCCTTTAATTTATGATTCTAGTACATTTATATTTATTGTGATTATTTGTATATTTGGAGCTATTTCTACCATTTAAAACTTATATTTTCTCTTCTTCCTTTTCTGTGATTGAGTTTTCGTTTGTTTTTATCCTCCTTTTCTCACGTCTTATTTGCTTAGAATTTATACATGTAACTTGTCTTCTTTAGTCCTTAGCTTTATAATTGTATTGTATACATTTAATCCAATAGAGCCTTAAAGCTAAACACTATCTTGATCCCTCTCCTATATGGTAAATGTACATTAAAACATTTTAGGTTTTATCTTTCCTTCCCTACCAATGTAGTGGCAAGTATTTTGGGTGGGATCTTGTGATTAAACCCTGTCAGTTTTTATCTGAAAATATTTTTATTTTGTCCTTATTCTGCTGCAATAATTAATCCAAGTTGACAGTTACTTTCTCTCATTATTTGGAAGTTCTTATTCCATAATCTTTAGGCTATAATTTTAGTTAAGAATTCTGCTGGCTGGGCTCACACCTGTATACCAGCATTTTGGGAGGCTGAGGCGGGTAGATCACTTGAGGTTAGGAGTTCGAGACCAGCCTGGCCCACATAGCAAAAACCCGTCTCTACTAAAAATACAAAATTAGCCAGGTGTGGTGGCATGTGCCTGTAGTCCCTGCTACTTGGGAGGCTGAGACAAGAGGATCACTTGAACCCAGGAGGTGGTTGTTGCACTGAGCCAAGATCACGCCACTGCACCGCAGCCTGGGCAACAGAGTGAGACTCCATCTGAATTAAAACAAACAAAAATAATTCTGCTGTCATTCTAATTGATCTTCTTTTAAAAATATGAGCTGTGCTTTTTCTCTAGTTGCTTTTATGAACAAGAGTTCTTTGGAAAGGATTTTGGAGGAAAGAGGCTTTATTCCAGTGAATAGTTTGCAAACTGGAGAAACATAGCAGTGTAAGACAAAGATACATTCCAAAAACAAAGAGAGGGTTTGGGTTTTATAGCAAACTTTCCTGTCTAGGTTCTCAACCAGGTTCACTTATGCAAAAGAAGAATTGAACTTTGCTTAGTTATGATTGGTCAATACAGTTGAGCCCTAATTGGTTGATATAGCTCAGCCCTTGGACTAGGACAAATGAGCTCTGATTGGTTGGTTTCCAACCCTCAAACCAGAAATCTGTCAGATGCTTCTTTCAAATGCCAGGTGTTGGAGGATTTCTGGAAGCAGTTTATCCTGACACTAACAACAATAACTGGTCTGCCTTGATTCTAGAAGGGAGGTCCTATGATAACTTTTACAATATCTTTCTGAGAATACAAACTGTGTGATTGCTCCCTCACCCAGCCATGGCACCTGTTTTAACTTTGAGCACCTCAGCCACAGGGAATGTATTTTGTCTGTAAGTAGGGGCTTACTTTAACACGTTTAAGATTGTTTTTTGTATAATTTTATTATGATCTGTCAAATATGGATGTATTTTTGGATCTGTGTTTTCTTATTTTGAATCTCTACTGGGAATTTTACAGCTATTATTGCCTTTCTTTTGTTCTCTTCATTTTCTCCCCTTTTATATATTTTTTTGGATCTTCAACAGAATCCAAAGCCTTCTCATTCTGTCCTCTATACCCTCTATATCTTTTATTTTATTTTATTTATTTATTTTTGAGACAGAGTCTTGCTCTGTCACCCAGGCTGGAGTGCAGTGGTGCAATCTTGGCTCATTGCAACCTCTGCCTCCTGGCTCAAGTGATTCTTGTGCCTCAGCCTCCCAGGTAGCTGGGATTACAGGCATGCACCACCACACCTAGCAAATGTTTATGTTTTTAGTAGAGATGGGGTTTCACCATGTTGGCCAGGCTGGTCTCGAACTCCTAGCCTAAAGTGATCCACTTGCCTCGGTCTCCCAAAGTGCTGGGATTGTAGGCGTGAGCCACTGCACTCAGCCTCTATATCTTTTAATGTTTACTTGTTTCGTCTCATTATGCTACATTGGGGATAAATTATTTTGCTATGTCTTCCTCTAATCTATTATTCTTTTTTTTTTTGAGACAGAGTTTTGCTCTTGTTACCTAGGCTGGAGTGCGATGGCGCCGTCTTGGCCCACTGCAACCTCCGCTTCCCAGGTTCCTGCCTCAGCCTCCTGAGTAGCTGGGATTACAGGTGACTTCCACCACACCTGGCTAATTTTTGTACTTTTAGTAGAGATGGGGTTTCACCATATTGGCCAGGCTAGTCTCGAACTCCTGACCTCAGGTGGTCTGCCTGCTTCAGCCTCCCAAAGTGCTGGAATTAAAGGCATGGGCCACCACGCCCAGCCTATTCTATTATTATTATTATTTGTTTGAGATGGAGTCTTGCTCTGTCACCCCACTAGAGTGCAGTGGCTCAATCTCGGCTAACTGCAATATCCACCTCCTAGGTTCAAGCGCTTCTCCTGCCTCAGCTTCCTGAGTAGCTGGGATTACAGGCACTTGCCACCACGCCTGGCTAATTTTTGTATTTTTAGTAGAG
Organism: Hylobates moloch; assembly: GCF_009828535.3. Lineage (NCBI taxonomy): Eukaryota > Metazoa > Chordata > Mammalia > Primates > Hylobatidae > Hylobates > Hylobates moloch. Next base: position 87,278,755 of record NW_026652284.1, read on the forward strand.
ACAGAGTTTCACCACGTTGGCCAGGTTGGTCTCGAACTTCTGACCTCAGGGATCTGCCCGCTTCGGCCTCCCAAAGTCAAAGTGCTGGGATTACATAATCTATTATTCTTTTTTTTGGGGGGGGGCGGTGGGGGAGACGGAGTCTCGCTCTGTTGCCCAGGCTGGAGTGCAGGTGCAATCTCGGCTTCACTGCAAGCTCCGCCTCCTGGGTTCATGCCATTCTACTGCCTCAGCCTCCCCAGTAGGTGGGACTACAGGGGCCTGCTACCACGGCCGGCTAATTTTTTTTTTTAGTAGAGATGGGGTTTCACCGTGTTAGCCAGGATGGTCTTGATCTCCTGACCTCATGATCTGCCCACTTCGGCTTCCTAAAATGCTGGGATTACAGGCATATAATCTATTATTCTTTAAAAAAATTATTGCTATTTACCTAACATACTTATTGGCCTTTATTGAGCCTTTAATTTCAACAGTTATAATATTTTATTTCTGTAATTACAATCTTTTCAGCTCAATGTGCTTATTTCTCGTGTTTTTTACTGTATGCTTCTCTTTGTAACTTCATTTTTGTTTTACAAATTTCATGCATAGCTATTTTCTTTTTTATTTACTTATTTATTTGTTTATTTATTTATTTATTTATTTTTTGAGACGGAGTCTTGCTCTGTTGCCCAGGCTGGAGCACAGTGGCGCGATCTGGGCTCACTGCAAGCTCCGCCTCCCAGGTTTACGCCATTCTCCTGCCTCAGCCTCCGGAGTAGCTGGGACTAGAGGTGGCTGCCACCCACACCCGGCTAAGTTTTTTGTATTTTTAGTAGAGACGGGGTTTCACTGTGTTAGCCAGGATGGTCTCGATCTCCTGACCTTGTGATCCACTTGCCTTTGCCCCGCAGAGTGCTGGGATTACAGGCGTGAGCCACCACACCTGGCCCTTATAGTTATTTTCTATTATGTCAGTTTCAAGGTCTGCAATTTCTTCACTTTATATCTTTGTTTGTTTTTTTTTTTTTTTTTTTTTTTTTGTCTGACGATTCTCACACATAGCAGCTTGATTTTCTGTGTATTTGAGAATCCTTGTTTGAAAGGTCATGCTTGCTTTTAATCTGTAGGAGACTTAGCCTACCTGAGGAAAGTTTCCTTCAAGGAGGGCTTGCTTCTGCCTTTGCCTGTGGGTGATTTATCCCAGACACTTCAGTTGCTATTCTTTCAGCTATGGCTCAGGAGAGGGCTCTGAGACTTCAATTTCCCTTCTGTTACTATCTCTACAGCATTGTTCCCTGGGGGCACCGCTTTCCAGGGGCACCTGTTGATTTAGTCCAGCTCGCTGCCCTCTGGCTGCCCACTGCTCTGACTCACTGCTGCTTTAGCTCAGACTCTCCTTCTCTCTGGGCTGGGTTCCAGGATGTTTTTCCTGAAGCCTTCAGGGTTTCCTGCTTTGTATCCAGTCTGACCGAGACTCCCTGCCCTGGAAGTCCTGGAATTTGTAATCTTTTGTTGGTTTGTCTGTTTTCTTTTCGGTGGTGGTGGCGGTGACTCCAGGAAATGTTTCCTACCTTTTGTGGCACCAGTGGTTGTCTCCAAGGATGTGCACTATTTTTTTCTGGTTATGAATAAAATGATTGCTCATATCTTTTAAATACTAGTGACCCTGGAAGTAAAAACAAGGTGATGGCGTCTTGGCACCGTGATATACAAGTGGCAGTCCCATAAAGTAGCTATGTGTGTATACGGGAAAGATAATAACCATATTTAAGGTGTTATATTTTGAGAGGCAAATGTTGGCGTTAGTATCTTTCTTGTATTTGTGACTGTCTAACAAGAAGCAGCAGCCAGAAATTTGTCAACATTGGAAAGGTAAAAAGTACTGGTAGGGCACAGTGGTTCATGACTGTAATACCAGCACTTTGAGAGACTGAGTTGGGAGGATCCCTCAAGCCCAGGAGTTTGAGACCAGCCTGGGCAACATAAGGAGATATCATCTCTATTTAAAAAAATTAAAAATTAGCTGGGCATGGTGGTGTGCACCTGTAGTCCCATCTACCAGGGAGGCTGAGGCAGGAGGATCACTTGAGCCCAGGAGTTCAAGGCTGCAGTGAGCTATGATCATGCCACTACATTCCAGCTTAGCTGACAGAGCTAGACCCTGTGTCTTAAAAAAAAAAAAATACAGTCAAATTTGTGTGTTTGCTTTATGGAAAGAAAGAAAATTCCCATGCTGTTAAGAATATTCTAATTATTAAAGTATTAATTAGCTTTAAATATAAACTATTTTCCCTTCCTACTAGAAAGCATAAAAACTGGGTAATATATTGGCCGGGCACGGTGGCTCATGCCTGTAATCCCAGCACTTTGGAAGGCCAAGACGGGCGAATCACTTGATGTCAGGAGTTCGAGAGCAGTCTAGCCAACGTGGTGAAATCCTCTCTCTACTAAAAATACAAAAATTAGCCAGGTGTGGTGGCACACGCCTGTAGTCCCAGCTACTCTGGAGGCTGAGGTGGGAGAATTGCTTCAATCCGGGAGGCGGAGGTTACAGTGAGCCAAGATCGCGCCATTGCACTCCAGCCTGGGCAACAGAGCGAGACTCTATCTCAAAAAACAAAACAAAACATAAAACTGGGTAATATATGAATGATATAAATGATAATCTGAATATATTTAGATGTATAATTTTAGAGGAGTTGATGTTACATTGTCCAACATATGTAGATAATGTGTGAAAGGCTTCTGAGAATTATATAATTTTTGTAATTCAAAATCATCATCTTCATTTAGCCCCTGCAGGAAACTCAATTAAATGAGGGAAAATGTCTCGTTTAAATATGAATAATTTATGAGTCACACAGCCAATTCAGCACAAGGTTTTTGTTTCCAGACTGGTGCTCTTTTTTATTGTAACCTGCTGCCCACATGGATGGGTGAAGAGGACCTTTAGGGACAAGCTAAATGGAAGAGCATAAGTCTTTTTTTTTTTTTTTTTTAATCTAAAACTGTAGTTCGCTTCATTTAGGCCTCTAACAAAACGTACTAATTAGTGAAGAAACGTTAGCAATAACAAATCTTTCTTGAATTATCACTGATTGAAATGTCATGATGTCTGTTGATTAAAACAGTGTGTGAAAAAAAAAGGAAAACTTACAGCTTCATTTCTTCCTAATGAAGTAGAAATTGGAATTCATCTAAAAATATGTTTAACTTTCTTGGTCCTCGTTTCCATCACATGCTATTGAATAGTTGAAGAAAAAATATAGGGAATTAGATTTTTGTCAGGAACAATAATTATAACAGGCACTTTATAGTATTCACACTGTGCCCAGCAGGGCTCTAAGTGATTTATGAATTTAATCCATGTAATCCTTATAACAAGTCCACGAGGTGCGATTATAATCTCGATTTTAAAGAAGAAGAAACAGAAGCAAGAGATCGATCTACTTGCTCTGGGTCAAACAAACAATTAAAATATGAACAGTATGTCCCAATATTAATTTCCAAAATGAAGTGTTTTACAAATCCTTATATATTTAGGAGTGAATAGCAGAGCCAAAATGACTTTGAAATCTAAATGAAGACTGTTTTTTTTTTTTTTGTATCAGTGCATTATATGGCTTCTGAAACCGTTTTTCTCATTTTAAATCTGAAATCCCAAAGAGCTACTCAAGTCAATTCATTATTTTGCTGATTTTTTCATTTTTCTAGACTGCACTTGTTAATACTCTTCAATGAGGCCCAGTTTTACTACAACGATCATTGACATATATATTAGGTTGGTGCAAAAGTAATCAAGGTTTTTGCCATAAAAGAAATGGCAAGAACCGTAATTACTTTTGTACCAACCTAATAGAAAGATAAGCAAAGTCAAGGAAACTTTACAGAAACCAAGGGACTCTGTAGAGAAGTGCCAATGGTGATATCATTGTGAAATGTCTATATTAATACAAGTGGGGTGTTTCCCTAAGAAGTTATACTCTTATTTAGGAACACAGTATCCTGTGCTAGTGTCACACGATTGTCACCTTAAGTGAAGTGACAGATGAGTGATGGCAGTTATAAAATGAAGACTGGTTTCAGAAAATCTAAATAAAAACTAAGCAATTGTATATGACAATAGAAAATGATGTTGATGACAAGAAACGTAGAGACTGTTGGACTGAGTAAAAATATGGTCTTGCTTATTCAAAGCTGTTTTGGAGATAAATCAGAATGTTTTTCTAACATTTGGCCTGAATAAATTGTGGCACACAGACCACAGAGTATCTACAACAACAACTAATGTTTCAATCTTAATTTTTGTATTGGGTTCAGAAATGCCACTTGGAATGTTATACATAAAGAATCTGACATTGTGTAAATGGCTGCATAAGCTTGATGTAAAGGAAAATCACGGAAGAATTTATCAGCTTGGACTGAATATTTCCTCAAGTCATAAAATGAACTGCAACTCCAATAGAATGCAGAGTGAAAAATTTCCTGTATTTTTCCTGTTGGGTTTGTAGGATGAGTGATGAACACATTGCTGTTGTGTTTGTAGGGATATTGATAAAGACATTGCTGAGGATGGAATGTCACATTTTTTCTTTTATGTTGACCCAGAGAAGAAATGTCTGACATATTCCCATGACATGAAAAGTTATGCTTCTTCTGAATGATTGCCTTTTAAAATTCTTTGGACATTATATGTCTGATAAGCAATTTTGTTTCTCTTTTTGCTTTGGACACTAGGAATCTCAAAGCTGAATTTGAAAAGCATTTTATTAACCGTGTAATATACCGTGGAATTCAATTTTGTGTACTAAATTTATCTAATACGCCAGCCTTTATTATCCTTTGTATTCATTCTTGGATTTGTTTTTGAGCCTTTTGCATTATCTACATTTCTGTAAGAAACTTCAAATCATTTTGAAAGCATCTGGGGTATAATTACCTGAACAAATGTTTTATTTTTCCTTATCAAAATTTGTAAGTGCAATAAACAGTAACAAGGAATGAATTATCAACTATGCCAAAATGACAGATAAAAAATCACATACCATTATTTTCTGAATATGGACTCCAAAGTATGAAGATCAGAAATGAAAAAATCTTAGTGTTGTGATTCCAGTAATGGAAAGGGAGAAAAAAAACTGATAAACAATTCAAATGTTGAACAGATGCTATTATGCATGTGTTATTAGAGGGAATTAGGTCATCAAAGTCAGAATTTAAAATTTTTAATGGTTACATATGTTTAGGAAAAACTTTGACAGATACCTTGAAGATGTATGAGCTTTGTAATCTACCTTGCTTAATGTAAACCCTACATTAAATTGCCCTACTTGTTTTTCCATGTTAGCCAATGAGAATATTTAAGGAATCAAATCAAATTCACTTTGGCTAATTCAGCGGTCAGATTTTTGGAACCAAATCACGATAGCATAAATAACGGTGGTAGAATTTTGATTAGAGGCCAGGCAGTTTGCTTATCCCATTCTTTTAAGACCTGTGCTATATTGTTTGTATTTGTTGGGGTGTAGGAAGTTAATATGTAATAACAAATGACCCCCAAACTTAGAGGCTTTAAACCGTAAAAGCTCATTTCTCATTTACATCTACATGTTCACCATGGGCTGGTTGAGGCTTTGCCATCTGTTGACTTCGTAACTGGACCCGGGCTGATGGAGATTCTGTCAGGGATATTGCAAGGCTCCTAACGGAGGGGACATAGAATCATGGTGACTCATGAGCTGAATTGTAAACTTCTGCCGAGAAGTGACATCTCACTTTTTGTTCACGTTTCATTGTCTGAAGCAAGTCACATGGCTAAACCTGTTATCAGCAGAGTGGGGATGTATAATCCTCCCACTGAGGAACAATGAATATTTTGAATAAATAATATATATCATGTTGCTGCAAGCAAAGGGTTTTACCTCTCGTGTTTTTGGTTTTGCCCAGTTGGGCCTGGTACAATGTTTAATACCTAGACTGTTTGACTCTCTAGCATATACAATTACAGATTGTCTAGTTTTGACTCTGGTACAAATAGATGACATTTCTCTCCCCCCATATCTTCTAGGATGCCTATTTTTTGAGAGGATAAAATTAGAAATAAAAACCTCTCAAGGTAGCCTGTTTTTTTGCACTCTTTTCTAAACTGCTTTATAAAGGATAAACAGACATATTTATCCTTTATAAAGACATATATGTGTGTATACACACATATATACACATACATACACACATGTGTGTATATATGTGCATATGTATATATACATACACATGTGTGTATGTGTATATATACATACACATATACACACATATATGTGTATATATACACATACATATATACACACACACAAAAAAATACATGTATATATACACATATATATGTGTGTATACACACATATATTACGTTGGTGCAAAAGTAATTGTCACTTTTGCCACTGAAAGTAATGGCAAAAACCGCAATTACTTTTGCACCAATCTAACAAGCATGCATGTATGTGTATGTACATATATATATGTACATATATGACCTTGGAAGAGATCTGAGGTATGGTAGAGGTTTACCTCTTAGAATTGTTTTGAGGATTAAATGAGATGATTTTTAGGCAGCCTTTAGCAGTTTGTCTGGCACATGGTAAGTGCTCAATAAATATTAGTATTATTTCAAGCATAATATATTTTGATATCTTTAGAGCTCAACTGATACTTGAACGGTCATTTAAATAAATGATTTACTTTAAAAAACTCTTGAAAAACTATCCTATTAGATCAATTTATATTTTATTATAACAATGCATATAGACACACGTACAAACACACACACAACTAAAAAGGATATATGTGAGAGACATATGTATTTAATCACAAAAAAAGCAAAATAAATGTGCCAAATCGTTTGAAGACCCTTTGCAATAAATCTGCACCCTCTAATCCACCATTATCTTTCAAAATTTCATGGTTACTTTGTTGGCGTACATAGACAAATGTTTCCACTCCTTCAATAGGACACTAATTCTAACTCTGGCCTCCCATTAACTGCTAAACATCTCACGCAACATTATTCTGCAGGTTTAGCTGACTTTATTGGTTAACATCAAGAAAATCACTTAAATGTTAATAATTTGAAATGGAATTGAACTCTCTTGAACTAAATTTTTTATTAAAGCACACATGGTTTTCAAATTGAAGGAACAAAATATTAGATACAATATGTTTTAAATTTGATGAACTCAAGACTGTTAGCAGCAATCATTTGAATCACAATGAAATCAACATGTGTGGCAAAGATTTGTCTACTCTGATAACCAGCAATGCATTTGTGCACCAATTTTTACTTTAAATTTTATAGAACTGTAACAAAAGAGAACTTCAGCTCAGTTCTTGAAATCATGGACAAAAAATAAATGAATCATATCATTCAATACCATACGTACAGCTAAGTTGACTTTTATCCAAAGTCATTATATATTATCATTTTAGTATTGTCCCCTGCATTTTCTTTGCCTTCTCCTCTAAAGAAATATTTTCCTTATGGTAGAAATCCAATTATTTTTTCCCTTGTAATTGACATTTTCTGTTTTCATGAGGCCAAAGCCGAGCAAATAAGATAGAAATGGAGAGGGCTGAGCAAGAAATATTTGCAGAACAGAATTATATGGGAGCTCCGTCCTTGTATGTAGGGGCACAGGTATGAATGCATGTGCTAGAATAGGTTTTCCTCACTGAAAGAAGTCTTATCACAGAATCACTATGTAAATTAATATTATGGAAAATGAAATAATTCCTTCCCACTGATTTATAACTATAGAGATATTTAATTCTTTTCTGATCAACCTTTAACATTGTGGCCACATTTTCCAACTTTGAAATTATCAATCTTGAATGTGTCCATAAGAATTGGGAAGTACAGTATAGAACCTCGAGATCAATCAGCGCTTTTGTAAAGTGAAATATACTAATTTAATGGTAGTAATAACTCTCAGTTGCTCTTATAAAATAAGTAGATCTTTTAATGTTTTGTCATATGCTATTTTTCTTGGAAGTGAATGTATAATGAAAAACTTGTTCGTAATATGAATGATTACCCTATAATTTATCTCCTTTGGGGGTGTAGACCAATTGCAAGTTAAATATCAGGAAATGCAGGATGGATGAACACTTCTCTGGGATTGAGAATCGGCTGAGTCTAAGGAATTTTGCCAGAATAGTATGGCTCATGATGTTGGTGGGACACATGGCTCCATAAAAGTCCCACCCATCTTGTGTAAAGGAAGACTTTCACCTTTTCATGCCCTGGTTCCCATGGCGACTGGTATATTATTAGTTTTTGGCATAATAGTGGCATTGTGGCATATCATGTTAAATTACAGCTAGGGACTCAGCTGCAAATGCTTTTGCTTCCTGATTTATGGGGGATAGCATGATTGTGAGAAAAGAATTTGTAAGCAGCAATTAGAGGGGCAGAGGTAAAGAAGTGCACTGATACATATATGTATATATATATAGATATATTTTTTTTTTTTTTCAGAGAAATGCAGCTAATGGAGCATGTCAATGAAAAGGGTTTTCCATTTTTAGGCTGGCTGGTACATCCCCTGTTTAATCAAATAAGACTGAAGTGTGCCTTTTACTTTCTATGCAGTCTGACAAAGGTAATTTAGAATGGAACTTTTCGATGTGTGTAGGCTGCTGCCACCAGGATTTATGTCTTCATGAATGAAATACAATTGCAGATGCCTTCTCAAGCTGATTGATAGGCAATAAAAAACTGAAACAAGAGCTCAATCTCCAAGAAACAAGAAAAAGCTGTGTGTGTTAAATGGGGCAGAGAGATATCTGCTATCCTCTTGTGATATTTGTGTCTATTTTAGTGCCTATGTAGATTTGTGCTGTGGCACATGAAACCAGGTATATATTACCAGTGTAACATGCTTCATTTGAGTTGCAACATTTTCAGTGAACTGCATATGCCATAGTGCTCAGAGCCAACCTAAAATTTCTGACTGATTAGAATTATCTGCATTTGTAAATCACTGAGGCTAGACCTGGAAAAAAAGGGATTTGGTTCTTCTGGGGCCCCTGGTACACATCGTGCTTAATAGAAGAATTTTGATTCAGATCCTTGTTTGATGCTGAAATTATTCTTTTTTCTCCCCATATAAAATCTCCTGAAAATTGAAGGCAAATTCTATAAGGGGCACAATATAGATCATTGTTTATTATGCAGCACATTCCTTCTTCCCTCCCTTCTTCCATTCTTAAAAATATTTTTTGCATCTTTGCTTATCTTTACTTACCCTACAAGGATATTGCTATCTGCTGTGAAGATAGACAAAACTGAATAATTTTGACGCGATGCATCTGGACAATAGTGGATAATGTTTATTATAGAGGATTAGGTCTGTGTAAGGTATCTGGAGAGATAGAGTCAGTAACTCTGTTAGGATTGGGGATGAGTGAAGGAAGACTTCTCCTAAGAGCACAAGCAGAAAGAAAATTTCAGGCATGGAGAATAGACAGTGACTCAAAGACATGAAAGAGTAAGGTATTTCCAGCTGATTAGCTCTGGCCAAGACTCTGGTGCCAGTTACTTGGGAGGCTGAGGTGGGAGGATCACTTGAGCCTGGGAAGTTCAGGATGCAATGAGTCTTGACTGTGCTGTATAGTGCAGCCTGGGTAACAGAGCAAGACCTTGTTTCAAAAAAACAAAAACAAAAACAAAATCTTCCACATAGGTGACTATAAATCGAAAAAAGAATAGCAAGCAAGCAATAAATCTTAAAATGTATAAAATGTACCTAAAACTATATAACCAAGGGGATACAAAATGTTTATAAATAAATAGTAGTGATAAGATAACAAGGAATGCATGTTTTAAGTGCTAAATACAAATTGTTGAAACAGAAGGGACATTCAGAAAGGAAAAACTGCAGTTACTAAATGTTCACCAAAACTTAGGAGGGAGGCTCATTCTACAGGGTTCATCACTTAGAGGGAGAATAGAGAAAGAAAAGTCTCTCAGTGGCCTTCTTAGGGAAGAAAAAAACACCACCACCACCACCACCTTGGGGAAATAGCACATCTCAGTCAGGAAAATAGTTGTTATTTTGGTTTCATATAAAAAGAGATAGATGTAAGAAGTTGGAAAAGAGAAAGTAAATACTCATAGAATGGAAAGCTACAGAATTTCATATTGTCCAAGGAAAAGAAGGAATAAATAGCAAAACATCAAAAGCATGCAAAAAAATAGTGTAAGCAATATTAAAGAAGCAACAACAAAGTAAAAGTAGTAAACAGTAAGATATAAGGAATAAAACAAAGTAAATAAAAGTTACGTTAAATATGACTTCGCCAAATTCTCTTATTGAAAAATTGAAACTGGGAGACTTAAAAAAAAAACCACCCAGATTATAGTCAGTAATGAAACACTGAAAGTGGTGAAGAAAGTTTAAAAAGAGAAGCCAGACAAAGGCAAACAAAGAGAAAGAACGGCAATATTATTAGATGGGGTAGAATTTAAGATTAAATGCATCAAATATTTATATGTGACCAAAGAATGAATTAGATCTGTCAACTCTCTTGAGAAAAAAGAGATTTCTATGTGCGAAATGATAGATGTAGAGAAAACAATGTGAAAATAATTTTTGTAAAACAATCTTCCATCCCTAGGTACATGTAAATGTGCATGTGTATATGTAAATTCTATGAGCAAAAGGAAAACGTGGAAGACTGCAGACTGGTGTTTAGTATTGGCTACCTAGAAGGGACTGGGGAAGCTTGTACAGGATCAGGTGCAGGTGAGGCTGGAGGAAGAAAAATGAGGTTTCAATAACAGCTGACTTGTGGCAAATGCATTGATAAACCCCCCATCAGCTCCTTCCTAAAGACTTAGGATACAGGCCCTGGATTCAGGAGACATTGGAGAATGACATCAAAGCTCAGGGCGAGTCCCATAGAAAACGTTCTAGAACTGACTCACAGCTGCCTGCTTAGCCACACTACTTAGGAGAATACATTCCTCTTTATTTTGTTGTATATAAGTATACAAAGAAAACTGCAAATAGCATTAAAAAAATTAAAGTGTAAAAACAGATGCTTGATTCCAATAACAATTGGTTGGGTTGTCTCAAGGCCTAGAAAATTTTCAAAATGTTCTGGATGAATACGTGTTAAGGAGTGTTATTAAGTCAATTTTCCAGAATCCTGGTATCACAGGGCTAATGTAAGACCCAAGGGTCAAGTGTAGAGAGAACAGCAGTATGCACTGAACACTTGGGATCTGTGCTTCACTGACATTTCCCACCTGCAGGTAAGTTTTGAATAGATACACATACAGATTTTCCTGTTGTTTCCCCAGCCCCAGGTAATTGCTTAGAATATCCTGCGAAGGTCTGGAGTCACTTGTATTTGGGTGATCGTAAGTAAGAAACAATACAGCATATAAAATCTTGGTAATTTAGAATTTTCTCTATTTCAAGTTCCAGTAATTATGACCATGACTTACATAAATATTGAAGGACAGACAAGCTTTCTAACCAGGACATAGGAAATTACCTGGTATGAAAAAGCAAATTAACTTTGTGATATATTTAGATCAATTTAGAGGTGAGATGGATTTTTTTCTTTTTACAGCTAGAGAAGGCAGCCAGCCAGAAAGCCCCCTGCTTAACAGAGAATCCACAAAAAGGATGAGTTCATTTATAGAGGGCTAGATTGATTATAAGGGTGATGCTGTAGGCACACTTATTAATTAAGTGTGTAACTTTAGCTTCTGATAACAAACTTTTTTTATTTACATGGGTGAGTGTGGCTTTCTATAACAAACGTTTCATAAGGTTTGTGGTTATTAAAAGCTTTATGGTTAAAAGTGACATTCCTCTGTGATTAAACCAAAAGGTTAGTTAAGCAGTTGAATATTAAGGCGAGGAGCTTTGATCGTGCTAATAAGAAACAGAGCACGTAGATTTCAACTTAAATAAGACAATTGTTCCTTATGGCTAACCTCTGTATCACAGGCCACAGTGCTCTCTGTCATCCTTTAGGCTCTACCAGGAGAAGCAGTGGCAAGGTATTGAAGATTGGAGGAGAGTGAGTTTTTGAGTATTTATCCCCCCAGCTTCCTCCCTGACCTACTGCCATAGGTTGGCTGCTTTTTGTCTCTGGAAGTCACAGACTTCTGTCCAGCAGCCTCTTTGCATACAACTCTCTTTGGATTCCAGTAACCTCCCCTTTCCTGTGCACCTTTTGGCTTGTGAATGGTAATGGCCCCCCTATAGACCTTGGCTACCGCACTCTGCTCTAAGCTGTACATAGCAATTCATTATTGAGCTCTCATCAATGCCTAGTTTGTGCCTAATGGTTACTGTTAGGCCCCTGACTGATGCCATGTGCTGTAATCTAGATGTTATTCACAAGTGCAATTTTAGCACAGGACTTTTTAACTTGTGTCAACAAGATAGTTCTCAAAACAATTCTCATCAAATACAATTGTACCTTACATTTTCACAATCCAGGTCAACCAAAGAATTAAAGTTTACTCATCTTGATTTCCAGAGTTATAGCTTGATTTGTTTGTGGATAATCAGGGGCCATTTAATTATGATGTGGACATTATAACCTACAGTGTATTATTACTGTGAATACTCCCAGGTTTACTACTTTATCTCTTTAGACTGTGGAATTAACATGTTGACATTTTCTGGCAATGATATGTGTTTAACAGAATCTTAGGCAGGTCTAAGTGACAATAATTTATTACTTTGTCCTTGTTCGTGAGCCTGTCAGGCTCAGTGGAGCTTCTTGGAGTGCATAGAGAATGCATGTGTATCCACTCTAAAGGGAAGACATAGCCACGTCTGTGCGTTGTGGGTGATGATGCAGAGTGACTCTGTTCATTCATTTATTTATTCAATTAAGAATTTGTGAACATATGGAGGCTTGCATCCATAGATAGTGAACTGGAGATTTTTTCTAGCTCCAGACCCTTCAATGTAGCTGATGACCGCAATGTGTTTCTCAAACTGAGAAAATCCTGAAGAGCTTGATGGACGATAACCAGCCATTAATGGGTGAGTTACCTGACAGCCCAACAGGCAAATAGATGAAGAATTTTTGCAAATCTTAACCTCTGAAAAGTTGGTTTGGGAATAGGAAAAACTCCTGCCAGTAAATACAACACACGGACTGAACTGTGATTGGGATGTGGCTTCTTCTTGACATGAAACAGATGGAAGCTTTTGGATATGACTTTTGACCACCTAATTAGTGGTGAATGGTTCATTGCTGGGATCTTCTTCCAGAGGGCTTGCTCAGAGATGGGAGAAGGAAGGAAGGAATTGGAAGTTGTATTGGTCTGTTCTCATACTACTATAAAGAACTAGGTGAGACTAGGTAATTTACAAAGAAAGGAGGTTTAATTGACTCACAATTCCACAGGCTGTACAGAAAGCATGGTTGGGAGGCCTCAGGAAACTTACAATCATGGCAGAAGGGCGAAGGGAAAGCAAGGACCTTCTTCACATGCGGAGCAGGAGAGAGAACCATGAGGAACAACCAGATCTCGTGAGAACTCACTATCATGAGAAACAGCAAGGGGAAAATCCACCCTCATAATCCAATCACCTCCCAGCAGGTTTCTCCCTCAACATTGGGAATTACATTTTGGCATGAGATTTGGGTGGAGACAGCCAAATCATATTAGAAGTGTCCCGGCCAGAGGCCCATCTCTGTTTAGAGGCATTCTTTGAGTATGATGGTGTAATAAACAGGAGAAATTTGGAGCCCCAAGACAATTTTCCCCCGGATAAAAAAAGAAATGAGGGCTATTTTGGAAGACAGTGTGGCAGTTTCTTAACATAGTCTTACCATACAATCCAGCAATCACACTCCTTGGTACTTATAAGTTAAAACTCATGTCTACCCAAAACCCACACATGGATGTTTATAGCAGTTTTATTCATAATTGCCAAAACTTGGAAGCAACCAAAATGTCCTTCAGTAGGTGAATGGATAAATGTGGAACATCTAGACAATGGAATATTAATCAGCACTAAAAAGAAATAAACTATCAGGCCATGAAAAGAAATGAAAGAACATTAAAACAATGTTACTTATCCCAGCACTTTGGGAGGCCGAGGCGGGCGGATCACGAGGTCAGGAGATCGAGACCACGGTGAAACCCCATCTCTACTAAACATACAAAAAATTAGCCGGGCGTGGTGGTGGGTGCCTGTAGTCCCAGCTACTCGGAGAGGCTGAGGCAGGAGAATGGCGTGAACCCGGGAGGCGGAGCTTGCAGTGAGCCGAGATCGCGCCACTGCACTCCAGCCTGGGCGACAGAGCGAGACTCCGTCTCAAAAAAAACAAACAAACAAAAAAAAACAATGTTACTTGACATCTCACTTCAGGAGAAGCCAATCTGAAAAAGCAACATACTGTATGACTCCAACTATGAGATGTTCTGGAAAAGGCAAAACCCTAGAGACACGAAAACGACCAGTGGTTGGCAGGGGCTAGTGAGGATGAATAGGGAGATTTCTTTCTAGGGGATTTTTAGGGCAGTGAAATTATTCTCATACTATACTGGGGAGTACATGTCATTATACATTTATCTAAACGTATAGAATGTATAAGATCGAGAGTGAAACCTGATGTTAATGATAGACTTTGGATATAATGACATCAGTGTAGGTTCACTGACTGTAACAAATGTACTACTCTGGTGGAGATGTTGATAGTGAGGAATACTGTGTGTGTGGAGGGGAGGGCAGAGGGCAGGTGAAGACAGGGGTATTTGGGGACGCTATACTTTCTGCTCAATTTTCCTGTGAACCTAAACTTTTCTTAAAAAAAAAAAGAAACCCAGATTTAAACATGAATTGAGTAGGTGAGGCAGTGTCTTTTGGAGTCTGTGGTCACACATAAAACGGTTCAAACAGCCTCTGTCTAAGCCCTGTGAGCCTTCCACACTGTGTATCACACTAATACAGCAGGTGTCAGACCGTAAAAGAGGAGAGGTCATTTAGCAGTCATGGGGCATACTCCTGTCTCCAGCTTATTCTCCTGAAGCATTCTATGCCCATGAGAATCTAAGCTTACTGATGGTGGGAAGTTTAATAAACACTCTCAAGCTATTAAAATGTTTCTCTACGATTTCTAAAAAGCATGCCTAAATAACTGCTTGACACACTTGGGGATGTTCTATTTCTAGAGAAAAAGGATCCATCATTCATTGGGTCTTTCAGAGAGAAAGAGAATAAGATAGAATTTGTATTCACACCAAAAACCAGAAGAAATATTTCGTGCTGTGACTGTACATCTTTGGAATGCTGGGGCTTTGGGGCAATATTTTCTGAAGCCCTTAATCTTTCAGTAGCTGCCAATTGGCCAAGAAAGAAAAAAGCAGGAGGGCACATTTCTGTGTATTACTATTCATAACAGTTTTGGATATTTTCCCCAGAGTAGTTGATGCTCCTTTGACACATAGTGAATAATTAATCATCATCTCATCCTTGCAGAGCAAAATGACAGGTTTTTTCGATTTCACAGATGGGGGAAATGTGATCACTAATGGAGAGGAGAGGAGACTGGCTTAGGACATGGGCCTGGGAGAAGCCCCAGAGGCTATGTTTCATGGTCAAGTTGAACAGATTAGACTACTGGATGCTCACAGTGCTGCTGGCTGCTGCTTCCAAGAAAGATAGACATGCTTGTCTTGACATCCCACTTCAGGAATAGATGGATACACAGGGCAGCATAAATTTGGGACAAAAGTGTTCTAACATTGCTCGCGCTGTACATTCATTCGTCTCTTTGGGCAATTCAGCACATGTGTTTATCCCATTAATGGCTGGAGAAAAAGTCATGATTATCTTCCAATTTACATGATTCATATTAGTGGGCTGGAGCAGTAATGGTGATGAATTCTTCTCTGCTTAGGTTGTGCATGTGTTCGGGGCCCCTGAAATCTGAGAATAGCCATACTATAAGTAGCTGAGCCTCTTTCTCTAGTACCTGCTCAGATAGAATTTGTTTCTAATTTAAACAAACCAATAAACAACATATTCCAAGCTGGAGAATTCTGAAGATGATGATTATGGCAAATTCTACTTCCAATTTTAGCTGTTTGTGGTGCTTTGCCTTGATTTTATGGATTTAAATTTGCTTTAGGTTAAGCAATACCTTTATAATACACACACACACTCACACTCATATGCATACACAATAACACAGTGTCAGCAAGTCTGAGCTTCAGAACATTTTCTAGTGTTTTATGTGGCTGCCATAGAATGTTATGGGAACTGTGGGGAAATGTCAGCTTCCTACTGGGAGAGTAGCACTGGAGTAATTTTTTATGTCAAGTCTGTTTCCCTACTGCAAGCTGACATGGAGAAAGAATTGGACAGGTTCTTGATCTAATGCTCTTTGTCTCCTGTCTTGGTTACGTTTAGGCCAAGTACTTTTGGAGAAATGGTTGAGCTGAGCCTTCTGCTGAATTTTGATTCTAAGGTCCCAAAGAATTTTTTTTCCATAGACAGAGTCTCACTCTGTCGCCCAGGCTGGAGTGCAGTGGTGCAATCTCGGCTCACTGCAACCTCCACCTCCCGGGTTCAAGTGTTTCTCCTGCCTCAGCCTCCAAAGTAGCTGAGACTACAGGTACATGCCACCACGCCTGGCTAATTTTTGTATTTTTAGTACAGATGGGGTTTCTCCATGTTGGCCAGGCTGGTCTCGAACTCTTGACCTCAAATGATCCACCTGCCTCAGTCTCACAAAGTGCTAGGATTATAGGCATGAGCCAGTGCACCTGGCCAGATCCCAAAGATTAAATTGTATAAATGGCAACAGCAGCAAGAGCCAGAGACACTGAAAAGTAGTGTAGAGTAGGAATTGAGAATGGCTTTGGATTGTGGAGTTTCATTATTAAAATCTCAGCTTTGACGTTTGGTTGTTGCACAATTTTAGGCAAGCTTTAATTTTTTCCATAAACACTTAGGATAGTTTCTGCCCTATGATGCATATTCAATCTGTAGTGCAATGATATTGATGATTATATGGGCAACAGACTTACTTTCTGTTTAAATCAGAACCTGGCAATCATTTCCTGCCTCCTTTACAGAGTTACAGATTCTGAGATTAGGGCCAAGGTGTCTGCGTTTTAGAAAGTTCCATAGATGGTTGTGTAAGGAGTGGATAGAAAATTATCTTTCTGGTGTTGGGAGATTCTCTGACCTCACTCAGCTTCATCTCTGAACATCTATCTCAGATAACATTAGGCCTTACTCCATGTAGCTAAACTCCTAGTCCCGACTCAGCCCTTACATGTTACTATACGATCCCTGCCTCACTGCCACAATGATTTCTCTGACCTGCCTCAGAACACTACACTTCAGGGAATAGAGAGAGTGCTGCTAGGAAGATAGTATTTGAAATGAAATGCTAGTTAGACTGAGGCAGGGCAGATCTGTGTAGATATTTAGCTGATGAGGTGTTAAACTAGGAGTGGTAGAATCATACAACGCATGATGAATCTTGCATAGGCAAAGTTGAAAAACAAACTGTTCTGATTCATCTGTACTTGTTGCTGAAATAGTTTTATCTTAACTCCCTATTTTTCTATGTGTGTTAGGTCTGCAAGAGGGTACTGAACTAAAATCCTCAGATTGGAATTTGCTGTGCTAACTATATGCATTGTTTGGAGAACAGTGAACATTCAAAATTGTATTCACCTGTGGGCAGTCCCAGGTTCACAGAGGTGGCAGGATGGAGACTGAGCACAAGAGTAGACCATGGTCATTCATGGAGCATCCAAGTGTAGTAGGACTAAACCCTTACAGCCAGGGAACACTGTGAGAGAGTGAAGACAACCTCAGAGACTTGGGAGCATGGTCAAGGAATTACACTCCTGGGAGAGATTTCTGGAAGTGGAACATGTAATCAGAAGTACAATGATGTGAATCTGGGTAAATTTCTATGATGTAGTCTCAGGAGGACAGGCGAAAGTGCCCTAGAATTAAATGAATGGGCATCAAAAAGTAATGAACAGTCTGCAAATCAGAAGAAAGCCTGGGGATGCCACTTTTTCTTTGGAAAAAAAATGGTTTTTTGTTATTTTAAGTTCTGGGATACATGGGTAGAATGTATAGGTTTGTTACATAGGTGTACATGTGCCATGGTGGTTTGCTGCACCTATCAACCCATCATCTAGGTTTTAAGCCCCAGATGCATTAGGTATTTGTTCTAATGCCCTCCCTTCCTTTGACCCCCACCCCACGGCAGGAACTGGCGTGTGATGTTCCCCTCCCTGTGTCCATGTGTTCTCCTTGTTCAACTCCCACTTATGAATGAGAACATGGGGTGTTTGGTTTTCTGTTCCTGTGTTAGTTTGCTGAGAACGATGGGATGTTGCTTTTTCATGTTGGGGATAACCTAATGCTACAATCCCTTCAAGATAGAGCTTAAGTACTTCCTGTTTCAAGGAATTGTCAGTCAAGGAGATTAACAGATATAATTGTGGGGAATCTTGGAAAAAACAGAGCCCAAAGCAAAGAGGAGAGAGCTCTCACCACCACAGCATTTCCATCTTTGAATTTTTCTAAATGCAGTTTGCAAAGTCTCATCACAGGGGAGTACCAACACCAGCTAGCATTTATTGATCACTTACTCTGTGCCAGGAATTAGACTAAATATTTTACACGTGTCATCTATTCTTTTCCAGCAGCCTTCTTGGTAGATTTCTTTTATCATCTTTCTTTGGCCATTCAGGAGACGAAGTTTCAGAGAAGTTACTGTGTCTAGGTGACAGAGGTGCAAGTAGAGGCAATAGAATTCAGACCCAGATGTGTTAACTATTCTTTATCTACTGATTTTAGGTATTATTTATCGATCTGTGCTAAATCACAATAGTCCTTCCTGAAGTAATTTTCCACATTTCTTTCCATTGTACCGTCAGCCTACCTAGAAGGAAAATGAAGAGCTATAATACATTATATGTCTCTATCTCACTGTCATCTATCTTGCCATCTTCCTTTGCCACTCTCTCTCTAATTTATATCTATATAGTGTTAAAAGAGCATCAGTTATTAAATCATATAAATACTGAGTTTATATTAAATTATATAAATCCTATTCTGTCTTAAACATTTAGTAAGATATTCTCCTTGGACTTAAGAAATGCATGGTCCAGTTGGAACAATAAGACTAATGCCATAATAACATACTGAAGGCCATAGGTATCACATGCTATATAATCAGGCAAAAAACTAAGGTCTAAAAGTGGGGAAGGCCTCTTTGATATTAAGAATTATACTATAGGCAAGGGAGCAGTTCAGCTAGTTCATAGTATTTTGTTAAAAATCAGCTGATCTGGGAGATCGAGACCACGGTGAAACCCCGTCTCTACTAAAAATACAAAAAATTAGCCGGGCATGGTGGCGGGCGCCTGTAGTCCCAGCTACTCAGAGAGGCTGAGGCAGGAGAATGACGTGAACCCGGGAGGTGGAGCTTGCAGTGAGCCGAGATCGCGCCACTGCACTCCAGCCTGGGTGACAGAGCGAGACTCCATATCCAAAAAAAAAAAAAAAAAAAAAAAAAAAATCAGCTGATCTGGCTGGGCGTGGTGGCTCACGCCTGTAATCCCAGCTCTTTGAGAGGCCAAGGCAGGTGGTTTACAAGGTCAAGAGTTTGAGACCAGCCTGACCAATATGATAAAACCCCGTCTCTACTAAAAATACAAAAATTAGCCAGGCGTGGTGGTGTGTGTGTGTGTATATATAGATGAATTAGCATTAATGACATTGAATTATTTTGAAAGGTATTTTCAGAAGCAGACCTGTGTGAAACTGATTGTTCTATTAACCATACGAATGTTTCTAATGCTAAATTAGGAATGGCTTTGTTTCATCTGAACAACTAACATGTTTTTACATTTGGGCCCTGTGAATCTTTAATGTGTTCAGGTTTCCTTCTCATGCTTCCTGTAAGAAGATTTAAAGTCAATTTTTTCCCTAAACTTTAGCAAAATTAAAAACTTTATATATATATATATATATATATATATATATTTTCTGGGAGCTAATCTCTCTTACTGACCTCCTCTTACTTGTCTTCTTATCATGATTTGTCCTTACTCCAACATGTCTTTTCAAAGGTAAATTTATACCACTACTTAGCGTATCATTTTGAAATGTTTTCTTGTCCTTTTTGGAACAAGACAGGTTATGAATAAACAATTGTATGAGGACTTGATCAATCTAAAATAACAGCTATCATTGTATTGAGTGCGTATTCACTCATTTTGCACACTCACCATGAGAGCATGTCACCCATTTTATGGAAATTATGTAATATTCACAAAGATCCTTTGATGTAGGAAACACTATCTCCATCTACAGATGATGCGGCCAGGTTAAAAACTAGCAATGGGCAGGAACAGGCCTCAAACCCACATCTCTCTGACTCTAAAGCCTTCTCACAACTGAGAGCTTGTGTAACTAGATGACCTAGATGCATTTCCCCTCAGCCTCAGACCCCTTCCCAGTGGAGCTCTTTTGACAGTCACTGGTGATCAACCCTACTTGACTGGGAGAAGATTTTAAGTTCCATCTCTGGATCCCATGCTTGGACTAAAACATTTCTTTTTGTGGTATTAGGAGGTTACTTTCCCAGCTATTTTCTGTTTTGTACATCCCTTCCCCACCGCTCCCAAATACACGAAATAAAAATTGGTTGGGCACAGTGGCTCACGCCTGTAATCCCAAAAATTTGGGAGGCCAAGGTGAGGGTCACCCGAGGTCAGGAGTTCGAGACCAGCCTGGCCAACATGGCGAAACCCCGTTTCTACTAAAAATACAAAAATTATCCTGGCATGGTGACACGTACCTGTAATCTCAGCTACTCGAGGCTGAGGCACGAGAATTGCTTGAACCCAGGAGGTGGAGGTTGAGCTACGATTGCACCCCTGCACTTTAGCATGGGTGACAGAGCAATACTCCGTCTCAAAAAAAAAAAAGCATTAGCAGAATGCGGACTAAAATTTATATTTTAAGAAGGAATACACAGCTTTGTGCTTAGGATACTTGGACAAGTATCTTTGAGATCTCAGTTTGATTCTATAAAACTTTCCTTCACATTTATGAGTCTGGACTTTGGGACTGAGAGGAGTATTTCACTTGATATTCAGTCCTCCTGCCAAAGTGAAACTATGGTCATCTTACTGTTTTTAAATCAAATCTGTACAAATCACTCAACCATGCAAAATTTCTACCTGCATTAATAAACTGATGACCTAAAATCAGAGAGAAGGGAGGGGTGGTATATACTTTATTTGATCTGTTGGCTGGCTGATGAAGGCAGACGATTTTATGAGATTCAGATTCACATTTTGCTTTGAATTTACTCTTTTTTAAGTCCACAGAATGTTTTTCACTCTCGAATTTTCCATATAAGTAGCTTTGGGAGTTGTCTCTTCAATCCATTCGATGACAGGTCAACAGAGATGGAGGCCTTTGATAGACATAGGCTTTCTAAGCTGTACGTAGCTGTAATATTTATCTGTTGACATAGTCCAGGGAGAACTCAATTTATTTAGAATCAAGACATGAGTATTTGATTATGGCTCTTAATTCATTTGCTTCATGTAGATAGTATTGTATTTTAGACCCAAGAATATAAGTGCTGAGTTGAAGCTAGTATGCAAATAGGTTATATTTGTATAGCAAATCCTGTCTCCTTTTTTTTGATGTCTGTAGGGATTGAATACTTTTAGAAGGTATATATTGCAGAATGCTAAGGAGTATCTTAGAATTGAACAGAGCAGTAGAAAATGAGTCTTGGGAAATAAAATAATATAGTTAAAATAATTCATCCAAAGTAAAGCAATTGTTCTATGCTCAGATCTTCAAAATTATAAAAGAAATTGTCTTCTTAGAAAATGGTTAGAAAATTTCAGAGAATTTTTGGTGATTTAGGAAAGGCGTTTGTGGGAGTGTTAGTTTCTCTACATCTTTTCTGGCCCCAATCATTTGTTTAAATTTATAGTTTCCGAAGTACTTTGTTTTAAGGTAAAAACAAAATTTTGTCTGATATAGCCAAACAATTGAAGCAAAATTGGATTCTATAGTTAAATAATTCAAATACTTTCCTTAAATTCTCTTATCACCCAAACTAACATTGGAAAACAAACAACCTCTAACTACATATTGTGGATGGTATAGAGTTCCTGGGATATAGCAAATATACGGTGTCAGATATTTTAGGACATTCATCAATTCATTAATTCAACAATTATTTACTG
The DNA here is from genome assembly GCF_009828535.3 of Hylobates moloch. Classification (NCBI taxonomy): domain Eukaryota; kingdom Metazoa; phylum Chordata; class Mammalia; order Primates; family Hylobatidae; genus Hylobates; species Hylobates moloch. The sequence goes on from NW_026652284.1 coordinate 87,301,025, forward strand.
ACTACCTGCTATACACCAGGCAGTGTTCTAGGTACTGGAGATTCAGCAGTGAAAAAAAAAAAATGGACAAAAAAATTTCTGTTCTCTTGGAGCTTATATTCTGTTTTAGTCTGTTCTCACGCTGCTAATAAAGACATACCCGAGACTGGATAATTTATAAAGAAAAAGAGCTTTAATGGACTCACAGTTCCACGTGGCTGGGCAGGCCTCACAATGATGGAAGGCAAAGGAGGAGCAAAAGCTCATATTACATGGCAGCAGGCAGGAGAGAGAGCATGTGCAGGGGAATGCCCCATTATAAAACCATTAGATCTTGTGACAGTTATTCACTATCGTGAGAACAGCATGGGAAAACCCTCCATCACGATTCAATCACCTCCCACCGGGTTCCTTCCATGACATGTGGGGATTATGGGAGCTAAAATTCAAGATGAGATTTGGGTGGGGACACATCCAAACCATAGCATATTCTAATTAGGGAGGAAGACAATATATGCTATAAAACGCATAGCTTGTTAGTGGTAAGCCCTAAAGAGAACAAGAAGAAAGCATTGGAGGAAGACAAAGTTTAGAGCCTGTGGCCAGAGAAGGCTTTGTTGAGAAGGCAGCATTTGAGGAGAGATGCTGGGAGGGAAGGAGTACTGTGGTGACAGTACCTCTGCATTGCAGTTTCTGTGCCTTTCTGTCCTTGGCTTCCTGTGAAATGGAAGGCAAGGAGGCCAGCATGGCTGGTGTAGAGCAAGGGAGAGGAAGATCAAGATGAGTTAGACAGTAACAGTTGCAGACAAGAGGTAGATACTGTAGAACTTTGCAAGTCATAGCAAGGACTTTGCCTGTTACTCTAACTCAGGGCTTCCCAACTGGAACACTATTGACATATTACTACCGGGTTGTCCTGGGGATTGCATGATGTTTTGTAGCATCTCTGGCCTCTGTGCATTAGATTACAGTAGCACTTCCCCAATGTGAAAATTTAAAAATGTCTCTAGACATTGCTAAATATCTCCTGGGGGACAAAACCACCCCCAGTTGGGAACCACTGCTCAAAGTGATATGAGAGGCCACTGAAAGGTTTTGAAGGGAAGGGTGCAGATCTGATTTAAAATTTAATAGGATCACTCTGGCTGCAATTATAAGTGTAAATTGGAGAGAAAGAAATCATACAATATTTCTGTAATTCAATAGATCCTGATTTTTAAAAACTGGATATTGCCAATGAGAATTTTTTTGCATATTCGAGGATCTCTTCTCCTTGTATGATATCTCATTTGCTCAATAGTTAAAGGAAATTCATAGCAATCACAGTAAATCCAAATATGCCATCTCTCCTCCCACTACAAATTAGAAACTTAAAATTTTCATAACTCATTATAAAAAGAAATCTCTCCGTAGGTTACCAAGGTATCAGTAAATGACACTAGAAGACTTTGGATTTAATATAAGAACTTTAAAACCTTTGTATTGCAAAAATCCATAGATATAGTTAAATGAGACAGTTGACAAACATTATTTTGTATATATTTGTAACATAGAATACTTTTGTATTTTTATTTTGTATTTTTGTTTATATTTTGTATATACAATTTTTATATATTTCTATGTGTTTGTAAGTATATACAAAGGATTAATATCAACATATAAATTTCCTCAGAGTTAAGAAAAGAAAGCTTCAATAGGAAGAAAGGACAAATTATATAAATAGAAAGTACATGAAATAAAAAAATATAGATAAATGGTATAGGAAATAATTTGGAAAACATGCTTAACACCACTAAGAATCAAATAAATTTAAGTTAAACAATAACATACATTTTTCATCTATGAGATTAGCAAGGATAAAGAGTATCTTATTTGATATTTACAAGAAACAGATACTCAATTTACATTGCTAGGTAAAGAGTAAACTTTAAAAAATTATAAGCCATGGGTATTTTACTTCTAGGAATTTTTCATATGGAAATAATTAGACAAGTGCCCACAGTTATAGGTATATGTTTTGTGTTTGCCACTGGAGAGTGGGATCAACCCCTCACCCACAATAGTTTTGAATGTGCAGACTGATAAAGCCACACACACACAAAGATGGTATGGAAAGGCTTTTAATTCACATAATAGGACTCTCTGGGAAAGCATGGCAGAAACCCAAGCCAATCTGCAAAGGCTTGAGTGATGCGAGAGGTGAGAGGTGATGGTTTTGATTGTGGTTAGGGATTGGAGCTGGGGTGAGTGTTCCTGTGCAGGGCCAGCCACTTGTGTGGTTTGAATTTCCTGCTGGTACCAGAAGACTTTCTTATGGGCCTGCCCAGATGTGGGGCAAAGGGGGCAAGAGGAGGGGTGGGCCTTAAAAGCTGTCAGTGAACAAACACCAAAACTGGAGTCAGACTCTTTATTACGATTCATTCCTAATACCTGATCAATGATGGAAATGTGCCATGTCTCATTTAATGAAATTTGAACTTAAGTAGGCTATTCTGGCATCCTGTGAGGCCTGCACCCTGAGCCTGGTAAGGAATGTAAAAGTTCCATTAAAGGCTTTGGTGAATGGCCCAGTGTTTTGTATTTTGAGAAATAAAATGAATGCCTTGGTCACCATCAAAAATGACTAGAACTGAAGGGTATAAGGAGTTTCTTGGTGAGGCCTCGTATCGTGCATCAGGGCACAGAGAGACAGGTGTGACTTTGATGTGTGTTTTAGGTATCTGTGGGACGAAGAATTCCCAGAGTTCTTTCTAATGGGATAACCTCAGAGAAAGAACTGTTGCTGTTAGCATTAATTGGATCAGTTAGCCAGACCATTGTCAATAGCCCAAGAGTCTGTAAAAATGTGCAGAAAGAGCTTCTTATGGTCCAAGTCATCTTCTAGTGTTAAGGCGATTGCCTGAAGTTTGGTCAGTTGTTGTAACCCTTGGATCTCATCTTTGATCAGGGATATCCCAGTTGGGGGATAGACAGCAAAAGCTCTCCAGGGAGCTTCAACACATGTGATATCTGTAAAGGTTATGAACACTCTTTCTGATCACTCAGTTGACCCCTGTGGGCTTCCAAAGTGGTCACTGGGTCCAAAGAGGGATGACCTTCCTCTGCTGTCATTGTACATGACAAGGGAATGAGGACAGGGGAAGCTGCTTCCTCTCATAGGTGGAATATGCCAGAGGGTCCAGGTTTGGGTCTATCTGGAAGCACAATTTCCATTTTCATTAGGAGGTCATTGGACATGCCAAGGCTTCAGGGTTCTGTCCGTACAACCCTAGACATAACAATCAGCTAAGTTTGGAGAGTCATAGGCTCAGGGCTTGTGGAAGCCTTCATCTCCAGAAGGGCCTTGTATGAGGCCAGAAATTGCTGCTCTACTGGAATGTGGCATTGGTCTGGGAAGGGCAGTTTCTTGCGTCAGAAATACATGGGCATCTATGGCCACTGTGGATGGTCCAGTGGCTCCAGGAGGCTGGAGAGGAGGTTGCTAAAGCCTCTACAGGAAGGGGTCTCTGGCAACACTAATGGGAGTTCCTATTGCATAGCAATCTGGATGGATTCTAGAGACTACTGCCCCCACCTGCCACGTCTTTTTTTGTAGAGGACCCAATTCAAAATGGGGCAATTTGTCAGTGATGACATGAATCGCCCAACTTTAATTTACTGATGATGCTGGGATTGAGACATGATTCAACCTGAGACAGACGGATAGGTCCTAGCCAAGACATGCAACCCAGATTTACTATAAAGCAGGCCTCAATTTCATACTCCTGTCCCTAAATGCTAATTATTGAAACATATGACTTAGGTAGGTTAAGTCTATAACATACTCAGAGTAGGACTCTACAAGCGGATCAGAACATGGGAATGCTCAAAATACAAGCTTGACAGCAGACAGCCACACAGCTCAAAGCTTGTGCGAGTCAGCAGACAACAGGTCAAAGGGCATGTTTGTAACAACAAATGATCCAGTTGGCAAGCCAAAGGCAAAAGAAGAAAGACCCAGGAAGTAGGAGTCATCACGTAGAACTTCCTGCTTGTAGTGCCAATTGTACCTCTCAAAATTGATTCAGATGCTGAGAATGATGATGCCACACATGCAATAATGGGATAGGAAAAGTTTTTATACTCAAGCAATAGGATCATTTAAAATGGTTTGCAAAACAGAAGGAAAAACTGGCTTTGATTTTTATTGCAGTTGGGGAGCTTGGGTGAGGGTTCTTGCAGGATTTGTGCGGCTTGAAGTTCTTCTCTGTGCCAGGGGTAGTAGCACCAGGCTTTCTTATAGGCTTGCCCACATGTGGGGCAACTGGGGGAAAATAAGGGATGGGATTTGAAAGGGGTCAGTGGTATAATATCAGAAAGGAAGTCAGATTTTTTATTATGGTATATTCATCATAATTCTACTTATACTGACAAAGAATTAGAACCAACCTAAATACCTAAGGAGAGGATGTGGTCAATAATTTTGTAGCTCCATGCAATGAAATATTGTGAGACTGGTAATATTGATAGGTGAGGAAATTAAGTTGTGTAAAGTAGGTACAATATGACTTCATTTTTTGTGAATATGCACATATACATCTAAACACGCGTACACATATACGCACATAAAATTAGAAGCGAATACACAAAAATGTTAACAATGATTACTTCTGGTAGGATTATAATGAATTTCATTCTGATTTTGTTTATTTGCATTTTCCTTTAACATATATTTGACATGTTTAAAAAAAAAAAAAAACAAGGCTTTTTGTTGAAAGTTTGTTTTTGAAACCTTTGGTTTTTAGGCCATTTCTAGCAATGGGGCCGCACATAGTGTGTAGGTAAGAGCTGGAGGCTTTGCTGCATGTGGCTTTTGTCCTTCTGCTGTGTGTTTTATCATTTTGCCTGGTCTAGTCTAAAGATGATCCAGATGGCCAAAATTCTATGCTGAGTAAATAGCTTTGCTGCATGGTCTGTTTAACTCTGATTTACCATGGTTCAGAACATCTTGAATTACTTTTGTATTTATTTTGTAATTTTATAAGCCTGCAAATTTCAGAGATAGAAAGATAAAGTTATTCAGAGTTACTATGGTAAATTACTTTCCTCTCCATTTTTTCAGTGCTTTGTCTAGAAAATGATAAGATCTTTATAATAAAAGTTTTGAATTCCGACAACTGAATAGGGTGAGAATTTGGCTCATCTTAAAGATTTCTTCATTAGTAAGGCAAATTCTGTTTATAGGACACAAACACTTCATAGCGTGAATGAAGGACAATAAGTGAGGCAATTAAAAACTAATTTGCATGTTTGAAAACAGTATTTCTTTTTCTTAAAAATGAAATGACATTGTTTAAAAAAAGTCACTAGGCGTTTGTTAAATTTTTAATATTTTTTAAATTATAGTCACTAAGAAAAGTATTCATTTGAAAGTTGATTTAGGAAGCAATCTAAAATTCAGAAGTCTATTATGTGACATTTACTTTCATTATCAGAATATTAATTACAGATATAACAAATAATGCCCAGTGGGTAATGCCATAGAACTTTTTTTTTTTTTTTTCCAATATGGAGTCTCGCTGTGTCTCCCAGGCTGGAGTGCAGGGGCGTGATCTCGGCTCACTACAACGTCCACCTCCCTAGGTTCAAGCAATTCTCCTACCTCAAACTCCTGAGTAGCTGGGATTACAGGTGCCCGCCACCACACCCAAGTAATTTTTGTATTTTTAGTAGAGACAGGGTTTCACCATGTTGTCCAGGCTGGCCTTGAACTCATGATCTCAGGTGATCCACCCACCTCGGTCTCCCAAAGCCCTGGGATTACAGGCATGAGCCACAATGCCCTCCTGCCATAGAACTTTCTGAAGATGAAAAAAACTTTTTGGCAATAAGTGCATTTATTTCATTCTAGTTATTTTAAAATTGATAATTTGGATAACGTATAGTTCCCATTTAAACATACTAAGCCATGTATCAGAAAACTTATTTTCTTATTGACAAATATAAAGAATGTATAGAATATGGTTTCCAAAGAAGTTAGTGACATAAGACTAAAAAAGAAAAAAACTTGTCTTACTTCCTTACTTGTCTATTATATTCCACACAGAATAAGAATTTTTACCCATATTCTTCATCCATTTCTTGTTTTCTAAAATTACTCTAACAACTCTTTTTAAGCATTCATTATGTGCCAGCCTTAAATTAGAGGTCGGGATCTCTTCCTTGATGGAATTTATACCTGGCTTTGTAATTTCAGCCTTATTGAAACTTTTCCAAAGAAGTATTTGTAGTTGACTGATGAGCAGGGTCTGTTTTCAACTCCATTTTCTCAGCATCCCTCCTAGCTAAGGTGTGGGCACATTGGCCCCAGACTTTGAATGGGAAGAGAGTGTCCTGATGAAGCAGAGACCATAGAAAAACAAACTAAAACTGAGCTGGTGACTGATGGAAGCAGTAGGGATTGAAAGAGACATCCATTTTCCAGAGGTGGCCATAGTATCTGAGAGGCAAGCTGAGGCATCTGCCAGTAGGGGCTCCGGTGGAGTTCCTTAGCCTAAGCCTGGTTCTCTTGTCTTCCCTGCAATCCTGTCAGCCACTCAGCATCTTTTAAATCACGTCTTTTCTTTTTTCTTTTTTTCTGAATGAAACCATAGTCAGCGTCTGCTGCTTGCATCTAAGAACCTAAGTCATTTAATATTATTAATCTGATATCATCGAGGGAATAAAATCAGAGTTTAATGAAGACCAATTTGTCTATAAAGTCCATGCTATTTCTAATATGTTGTGCTACAGGGATGGCTTCTTTTCCAAGCAAAGCTGCCTCTGGGTCCAATTTTATAAGAAAATCTCTCTTGGCTCATTAAAACCTGTATACCCTTCTGCAGTGGCACCTCTAATGAGAGCAGGGACAGGCTTTCTCATCCTAACTCAATTCAGGGGTGTCTGTGATGCCGAAACCATCTTCAGTTCATTCAACTTAGTGAGAAAAAGAGTGCAAAAAGTGGCTGTAAAAATAAAGCTTAGCATTGTGGAAGTGGCTCATTGACTTACTGTGTATCTTAGGTTTCAGGTCATTGTTTTGTCATCAAGTATAAAATAACAGTTTTTTTTGTTTTTTGTTTTTTTGTTTTTTTTTTTTTTTTTGAGACAGAGTCTCACTCTGTTGCCCAGGCTGGAGTGCAGTAGCTTGATCCTGGCTCACTGCAATCTCCGCCTCCTGAGTTCAAGCGATTCTCCTGCCTCAGCCTCTTGAGTAGCTGGAATTACAGGTGTGCGCCACCACGCCCAGCTACTTTTGTGTATTTAGTAGAGACAGGGTTTCACCATGTTAGCCAGGCTGATCTCAAACTCCCGACCTCTGGTGATCCACCTGCCTTGGCTCTCAAAGGCCTGGGGTTACAGGGGTAAGCCACCACACCTGGCCAAAATAACAATTTTAAAGTAAAACCTGGTCATCTTCTGTTAGTGATGGCCAGGCTGTGTGAGGTGTTATAGAGCTGGAGCTGGGGCCCCCGTCACAATGTCTTATTCCACTCACTCCTGCTGTTATGTGGAACGTGCTCTCAAGATTTATGTTTGTTTTGAAGTTAATTAGTCTGATGTAAACCTTATGTGCTTCTGATTAATTAGTTTGACACTAGCTAACTCTAATATGCATGTATGATCTGGGACAACATAGGTTGTGGGTGGGGGAGGGCCGGTGGCTCCCAGGAGGCAGTGGATGGGAGGTTTTCCCCTAAGAGGACACTCCGTCCTCTCCATTCTCCATTTTATTCTAACAAAACCTGCATACATTTTACACGGTCTTAGAGAAGAAAAAGTTCACAGCTCACACTGTGTTTCCATGACTCATCATTTTTCATGTTTGGACTCCTTTTCTGACAGCTTCTTCTTCTTTAAAAAAAAAAAAAAAAAAAAACTTCTGGGTGTATTTTGTGAAATTTTGATGGTAGTTGTAAGTCTCCTTTTTGTGTACCAGAGCCCTTCATGAGGAAATACTTGCTTTTTCAGATTGTCTTACCTCTTCCCCTTCCCAGATTGATGATGTAGTCTTAGGGCAGTTTGCCATGTGTTGGTGGCTGGTGGAGGGCGTGTTAGGAGGGAGGGCTTCAGATCTGCAGGAGAACCCCAGAGTTGTTTTCTGGCTCCCTATTGGACTCTACAGCCTGGTGACTCTTATCCACAAGGTCACTGCTACCCCTGCCTGCTGAAACCTGTGGCTGGAGAGCATATTAAAAGCTCTTGTACAAAACTATTTGTAAGGAGACTAGGGTCAGCTGCTTCTCCTCTCCTCTTCCTGCCCAAACTTGTTCTTCTATACCTTCTCCCATCTATCTTCCTCTTCCAGTCCTGCTTCTCGGACAGAACCAGCTAAGGCCCATCCTCCCTCCACAGGGCACCTAAGAACCGTGGATACCTTCTGCATAGTATGCAGGCTGCTGGCAGAAGTTCTAGAAAGATAAACTCAGACCTGACTTCTCCTTCACTGCACCATGTCCATGTGTTTACTGTGTGGTGGCTACTCCATGCAAGACTCTTCCCACAGGACAAAATGCAAAACTGGCAAAAAGCCCTCCCACTTTCAGCTTCTTTTCAACCTATCTAATATGCTTCCTACCCCAACTTAAGATTTCGGCTTATAATAAAGAGGTCTTGACCACTCCCCACTAATCTTTTTCTTCCCACAATCTTCTGGGGTTGGAAGAAATTTCTAAGATAGCATCTGCCCTGTCTTGACTTTCTCTGGATCATAATAGCTGTCAAGTTGAAACAAAAGAAACTGGCTCATTTTAAGAGAAGTTTCAAAAATTTTATGTCCTCTGAGTGTGTTTGTGTATTTGCCTGTGTATACATGCATTTAGTTCTATTGAAATTGGATAGGTATATATTTGTTGCACCTTGTATTTGTAACTTAAGGTATAGCTTTCCTTTTGGAAAGTATGCACAGTGTATTAGTCTGTTTTCACCCTGCTGACGAAGACATACCTGAGACTGGGCAATTTACAAAAGAAAGGGGTTTAATGGACTTACAGTTCCACATGGCCGGGGAGGCCTCAGAATCATGGTGGAAGGCAAGGAGGAGCAAGTCACGTCTTACCTCGATGGCAGCAGGCAAAGAGAGCTTGTGCAGGGGAACTCCCCTTTATAAAATCATCAAATGTCATGAGACTTATTCACTATCATGAGAACAGGGGCAGGGAAAGACCTGCCCCCACGATTCAACTACCTCCCACTGGGTCTCTCCTACAATATATGGGAATTCAAGATGAGATTTGGGTGGGGACACAGCCAAACCATATCACACAGATAAATACTTTAAATAATTATTTTTTAAAAGGAGATAGGTGTTCATAAGAAAAGCTATCACCTGTTTCTCCCTTCTCTATCCCATCCTATTCCCCAGAAGAAACCATTTTTACCTTTTTATACAAATTCTCTTTACATTTTCCTGCTAATTATCTCCATATCACTAAATGATACAGCACCCTTGTGAGGAGGGAAACTATCAGCCTGCAGGGATCTTCTCCCCCAACCTGGAGGTGAATTCAGAGGTGGATTCAGTGCTTAGGGGGTGGGACAACAGCTACATCGGCTGCATTGTCTCTGTACAGACTTAGAAGCATCCATTCCTCATTGAGAGCTCATTACATACTAAATGTATGGGTAAGATCAAATCTACAGCATTTAAATTAAGCAGGCCCAATTATTTACAGATGTCTTAAAATGTGAAAACCACAACATTTATAATGAAGATTACCTATATGTAGTAGGTATGTGTAACTCATGCACTGAATGTATGACTCATAAGATGGATAAAAGCTCTGTCTCCCGACATCCTTTTCAACTTCATTCGGTGGAGGAAGACATTCCTCAGCTCCTTGATAGAGTTACTGAAATAATAGACTGTCCCAGAGTCAATTTATGTCACAAAATACAGTCATAATTCAAGAGTTAGGAGCATCTAGTCCAAGCTGTTAATGAATACTTCTGTCTTTATTGAAAGACATGACTTCTCACCTTTTCCCAGCTAAGGTCTGGGGTGTACTCACTACCTGCACCCTTTCTTATTCTATCCCCCAATGGATGTTCTATACCCCTCCAGGGGTGAGGCTTGGGGAGAGAAGAGAGGTCAGAAGGCATACGAATGTCTCTGGGCTGAATGGCTTTATTCTTTCTGGGCTTGGCATGGTTTATGCCCATTCTCTCTCGTGGTGTCTTCCACAAGCTCTTTTGAAAATCTCAAATAGGGTACCTCTCACTTGGCAGTTCCTTGACCCGGGAGATTGTCTGTCCATTCTAACCAGTCATTTGAACTTCCTTCTGTGGCCTTCAGGAACTCATGTTCATCTCTAGCCTCTTGCTGAAAGGTCTCTTTGACCTTTTTAGAACACCAGAGGTGACCCCTCACTAGCTCTTTCTCACTCATGGCACATGGGAAACACTTACACATTCTTCGCTTCAACAAACTCTGGGGATGGCCCCAACCCCAGTGACCAGGCAACTGTCCTGGCTCTGCAACCAAAAGCACTAAGTCAACTGGGCTTATACCTTCTAGTTTTTGCTCTGCATGAAATAGTGTCTAGCTCTCTGCCCCATATTCTGCTGTCTTTTATCTCTATCAGCACCCTAATTCACTACACCCTAAGCTTCAAGGGCTTCAGAGTCAGCTCTCTGTGGAGTCTGATTGGAATCCCTCTTCGCCAGCTTGTGAGGTATGGGGCTAGGTTCCACAATATTCCCACTGAGGGAGTAGGTCTTCCAGCCTTCTGGGGCATGCTCTGAAAGTCCTCTTCGCAGAAGTAGCTCTTTAAAATCATATTCTCTTTCTATTTTGACCTCTTTTTATATCCTTCTTCTGTCCATGCTGTCCAAAGCATCTTGGACTAAGTTTTGACTTAGCTGCATTTCCATTTGACATTTTACCTTTGTAAATTTCTATTTTTTTTTTTTTACTTTTGTGACTTATTAAATATTTACTTTTCAAAAATTGAAAAGTGACATACAAAATTATATGTATGTATGTACAACAAAAGCTTAAATATAACACATTGTTACATTGCTATCCAGGTCACTGATCCTTTCTTACATAGTAAGTCAGCTATAGTTCATTAGCTTGCAGTTTTTAGATACAAGTCTTAATCCATCCCTTCTCCTTTTGTATTCTTTACTTTCTGCAATATTTAAGACTTTTTGCATTCTGACTAAAAGAAACCACCTGAAATTGGCATATGCAACTGTTCATGAATGAGAACTCGCATGGAATTGAAAGGTAGGAATGCAGCTTGACCTTAGAATGGATTTGAGCCAGGAACTAGAAGGTGGATAGGAAGCCTAGAGAATATTCTCTCTCAAATTCACACACACACATACACACACACACACACACAAACACACACACACCCTCCTTTCTCCTCCTCTTTGCAGGGCTGAAGTCTTCTCTCTTGACAGGCTGGCTTTCTTTGTTATCAATATTTGTTGTAAGAAGGAAATGATCACTGATGACATTCAGGTTCGTATATTACAATGCACACTGCAAAGCCAGACTTCTCTTATTTCTAGGAAATGGATCCTGATTGGCCCATATCTGATCAGGTGTTTGTTTCTTGCTGTAATAAACAGGAGTGGCAGCAAAATGTTACAACCACAGTTGCCTTTGGGAACCCAGCACAGAAGATGTGGGATAGTAAACAACACGTGCACTGAAATATCTCCTATAATGCCTATGCTGATTTTTCTTGTTGAATTGGCTGCCATCTAAGTGTCACTGCAGTTTTTAGATACCTTTTTAGTATTCATTTTTATCGCTGTTGTAACAAATTACCACCCAGTTGGTGGCTTAGATCAACATAAATTTATTACCTTACAGTTTTGTAGGTCAGAATTCTGAAATGAGGCTCTCTGGGCTAAAATGAAGGTATCATATGGCTGTATTCCTTTGGGAGGCTCTGAGGAAGAATCTGTTTCTTTGCCATTTCCAACTTCTAGAGGCTGCCTGTATTTCTTAGTTCATGGCTCCTTTGTATCTTCAAAGCCAGAAATATCTGGAAGAGTCCTTCTCAGGCTGTATTACTCACAGTCACTGTCTTGCCTCTCTCTCTTATAAGGAATCCCACGATTACATTGGGCTCACCTGCATCACACAGGATAATCTGCCAATCTCAAGAACCTTAATCACATTTGAAAAGTCCCTTTAGCCATGTAATGTAACAGATTTGCAGGTTCAGGAAACTAGGATGTAGACATCCGTGGGGAGGGAGCATTATTCTGCCTACCACAGCTTTCATTTGTCTACTTTTTTGACCTGACTTCTATTTCTATGTTGTATTTGACCCCATGTTTTAACCATGTTCTTTTTCCTTCCTCTTTTCATGGCTACTTACCTTTAGCTGGTCACCTGCAGCTAAAGACAGACAGAAATGACATTCTAGTGCTTTATTTAGTCTACTCTGCCCCCTCACTTTATTGAGGCTACAGGAATTTACTAAATATGTATTAGATTGACTCAAGGGAAAGATTACATAGCCAATAGATCTTGAGAACACATAATCTTGCAAGTTGCCAAAGGAGCAGATAACCTAATCAGTCATGACTAAGAGAAAGATAAGCTAATCAGATACAAGTAGGAAAAGAAAAAGTCAATGTCAGCAGAAATTTGTAATTGCCAAAAGAGGATGACATTGAATGCATAGGGGTGATGCAAAGTGGTAAATGAAAAATGAAAGTCCAATATGATGTGTTTTTTTCCCCAAAGCTACTAAGGATCTTTTGCAAAGGATCTAGGAAGAATATCATTAATAATTTTAGCTATGAATAAAATCAGAAAGGTAAAATAATAATGTATATTTATATGTTAATTAAAATAATGGCCATCATTTTTTGGTAACTTAGTATGTGACAGGCATTGTGTTAAGTGCCTTATGTGTATAATAATGAAAATACTCCTGACAGTTGAGGTACTATCATTTGCAGTTTATGACTGGGAGACTAAGAACTAGTTAGATCATGTGAGTTGCACAGGGTCATACAACCTACTGGTTTTGCCTCTACAACCTACTTGTCGTATGACTTTGTGCAACTTACATAGAGAAGCCTTATTCTAAACCCTTGTGGTTCAATTTTACTCTATAGCCTCCCTATTATATACTTCAATATCACGCACTCCCTCTCTATTCTCCCTACAACCATCAGAGGAAGGCATCAAACCATGGGGAGGATAAGAGACTTGCCCAAGGCCACCCATATTTTGGTGGAACTAGAATGTAGAGGCTAGGTCCTCTGATCCCAATCCACAGATGATAGGTCTTAGGCAGACACAAGACAAGGGAAAATAAAGGAAGAATGAAGAGGTAAAAAAGGAAATAAGTAGGAAAGTGAGACAAAGTTGAGAAGAGGCACAAAAGGAACTAAAAGTTGAATAAAACTTTACAAAGATATTCATGGTATGTAGTGGAACATGCTGCTGTATTTTCTTGCTACCTACCTAGGGTACCTGCATTATATTCAAGTGGCCAAATTATCCCTGTTCTATAAGTCATTAACATCCACTTAACTGTTTATGGAGATAGTTGCTGGTCCCAAGGGCCTACCAGCCTAGATATACATGTAGCACATATCTTTCCTGGCTCATTAAATCAAGGGTACAGAAAATACATACTTGTGATTGGAGGATCTCTTAGAAGTATGCCTAATTCACATCCCCTGGCATGCACGCCTGGCAAAGTCCTTGAGTACTGTGGATATGATAGAATAGAAAAACCATGATTAAGTCATGCTACATGGAACCATTGACTTTAAGAAAGGGAGTTATCCAGGTAGACCTCATCTAATCACATGAGCCTTTTAGAGCTGTTGCTGGGGATCAGAGATAGGAAGTCAAAGATTTGAGACACAGGAAGATGGCTTGAAGTTAGCAGAAGCCAAGTGGCAAGGAACTTGAGTATTCTTGAACTGAGAGAGGCCCCTGTATGAAGGTCAACAAGGAAAAGGGACCACGCTTCTACAACCAAAAGGAATGAAAGTCTTCCAACAATAAGCATAAATTTATAAGTGGATTTTCTCCTAGAGCCTTCAGACAAAAGCTCTGCCTGTGCGATGATGCTTTGATTTCAGGACTGTGATATCCTAAGTAGAAAACCCAGGCATGCCATGCTAGACTTACAACCTGTGAAACTATGGCTTAATAAGTGGATCTTGTTTTAAGTCATTAAATTTGTGGTTGTTACACAGCAGAAGAAAACGAACCCACTAGTTTTATTTTTCTTTATCCCAAGTTGGTTTTTAATTCAACTCCCATCCCACATGGTGGCAAACACTAACTTCAGTTTTTCTACTTTCCCAGGGTTGCTTCTGGGTTACAATCTGTACAAATCCCCCACAGACATTGAAGGAGGCTGGACTAGGTTCCTCTCTATTTGAGATGGCATCTGTTGAGTCACCTTTTTCTTTTTTTCTTTTTTTTTCAAGATGGAGTCTTGCTCTGTCACTCAGTCTGGAGTGCAGTGGAGCGATCTCGGCTCACTGCAACCTCTGCATCCCGGGTTCAAGCAATTCTCCTGTCTCAGCTTCCTGAATAGCTGGGCCTACAGGCACATGCCACGACGCCCAGCTAATTTTTGTATTTTTAGTAGAGACGAGGTTTTACCATATTGGTCAGGCTGGTCTTGAACTCCTGACCTCAGGTGATCCACCTGCCTCGGCCTCACAAAGTGCTGGGATTATAGGTGTGAGCCACTATACCTGGCTGAGTCACCTTTTTCTACAGATTGCTCCAGGATAGTCCACATAGTTCATAACTAAGGTATCTCTTGCTTCTAACAAGAAGTCTTCTTCAGACTTTGTGTTTACTTAGCTACCTTACTGTTCCATTTAGGCTTACCAATCACCTTTGCTCCTGGACCTCACCAGTGCTGTGGAAAACTCTGTCTGAGACCTTCCCTGGCTAACAATGCAATGTAGTTTTTATCTTTTCTAGGATTGTTAAGCAAGGGATAGGATAAATACTAGAAAAGACACAATCTGGCATAATCTCTAAATACCAGACTATCAAAATATACATCACCTCCCAGAATTTTGGCATCCCATATAAGAGACATAATTGGGCTAGACATAACCCAGTCAAGTGAGTGACAGGCAAGGACCAAAAAATCTAGCACCCACACCCACATGCCCTGCCATGGGCTACAGACTTTGGGGTGAATCTTTCCAGCTCCAGAAAGCAAGTAGCAGCATGTTATGGTTACAAGGCAAATGATCCTTTCTTTCTCCCCTTGTATTATAGCTATGGAGAAGCTCCTTCAAATAGCCTTTCAGATTCATGTCAGCCAATAGCTCAGGGTGCAAACAAGTCACAATACTAGCAACTAATATGTCTTCTGATATGAAAGCTATGTTTCCAGAGCCACTGGAGCCAAGATGTGGACTCAAGAGAGACAGAAATATGCTCATTGGATACTGTGGCTCAGTAATGAACCATGACAGACCTCTCATATGTAACTCTCCTCTCCATGTCATTGGTATGAGAAAACAGGAAACTTTGGATGCAACCAAGTCCAGATTGTTCAGTTGATCCTGCTCCATCCCTTCCAAGCTCCCCCATGTAAGTGGGAGGAGGCAAGGGTGTATGTCCGTCTCCTGGAGGAAATCCACTAAGTTCCTAGTTATGGCTGACCAGGTGTGCCTCTCCTTGGGATGTCAAACCACATCTTTCCTGCTACCCCTGAAGGTATACATTTCTGTGAGCCTGCACATACGTTGTAGTATCTGCCCTTTCTACTTGCACATCCAGTGGCACCTAGTGAAGGACAAGCCCCACTAGTCCTGATGGTACAACCTTTACAAAGTGTCCAAGGTGTTATATTACCCCTAAATGGGAGAAATATCTCCCTTTGGACATGGAGGATGACTTGGCTGAGTTGGGATGCCAGCAAGGGAGTGATTAGGGGTCTTTGTCTGTGGACTACTGCAGCCCTGGAGCAGCAAATCTGCCCTGAGGGGGAAACACCAGTACAGCAGGATGAAGCCCCACCTGGTTGCTTGACCTGAATATACCTGGAATAGGTGTCTAAATGAGGGTGAGATGATTCTTCCAGGCTGGTAGATGACTTGCATTAAGAAGTTAATGGAGACAAAAGATCCTCAAAACGAGTCTATGTTTTTCTTTTCTTTTTTTTTTTTTTTTATCAAAACAGTAAGAAATGAAGATGAAGGGGGGGATTGAGTGGTGGACCACAAACTGCCTTATAAGATTATCTCGCACCAAACAATGTGACTAAAGCTCCTATGAAAAGAGATGGACACAGAGGAAATGATGGCTTCTCAAACTTGTAGATGCAAGGTAGCTTGTTCATATATGGAAACCCAAAGGAAGCTAAAGAAAGTGCAAGGAACAGACTAACAGGATATAATGAAGAAGACTAATCTGTGAGCTAGAGCAATTTGTTAGTAGAAGGAGAACCTTTGGAAGATTGGGACAAAGGGAAATCCCTTTAAAGACTAGAATTGTTTGTTCTCATCCTTGATATTAGCCATGCATGACCCTCAAATCCCTGAATCTTTGAAAGTACATCCAAGAGGTGAAGCTAAAGACTTTGTCAAACCAATCTCATTTACATTGGTGGTACTGAAGTGGAGCACATGGAGGAAACTCTTGCTGCTTGCAGCACCATCTTGTAAAACTGATCCTGGTCCCTGAGTGGGACCCTTTCACATTAAAAAACTGGTGTTGAAGTCTTGCCCTTGTATCTCCCAGGGAGAATCATCATAAGTGTTGAACTCTTGAAATTCCTACTTTTACTAGATTAAAAACCCCAGGTAACTTTTACCCATGGGTCAGAGAAACTACAAAATAAATTCTTTCATTTTTCTTGATTTGAGATTAGTGTTTGCCATTACTCATAAGCCCAGATCATAATTACTTGATATTTTTCACCTTTTGAATGGAACATGACAGCCCTTCCTTTGTCAGACTGCATAATTGGCAAAGGGAATTTATACTGTAGAAGACCCTCAGTAGGACCCGATGTGCTGATGCTGAACGCACCAGTACGAGCTTCCCATGCTACCAAGACCTGCTATGGTCATTCAAAGTGAGTTTTTGCAGATATACATAACCTGGCTCTTGGTTGGCTGGTGTCTTTGGTAATAAAACTGTTGGCATCTATTTACCTCTTTTCAGATTTAGTGGAGAGAGATTTTCCTCATTAAAGGAAAACTTTGACTCTTCAATTTCACATTGCTATTTGATAAGTACTTTCTGAGTTGAAGTCCCATAAGGTAGAACAAAACTGAGGATGCTGTATTGTGAAATAAAAATGGTACATCCAGTCAAGGAATAAGACCATTCCTCCCAGAATCAGTTAACTCCACCTGTAGTTAGCTGCCCATCTATTAGAAAAATATCTACATTAGCTGTTTTTCCTAAAGTTCTAGCTCAAAAAGAGTTTTATCTTTAAGACTTGACAAGTAAAACTGGTTCCCTGATGAAGTAGTTTACCTCCAAAGTGGTCATAGTCAATGAGCTGCAGCTATCAAGCATAATAATTGGAAATTCTGATAGCTCTCAGTATTGCCTGCCCTTTCTCAGTGGGCTGAAATCTAAGGTGTGTTCTAATGAGCTATGGCTAATGACCTCATTTGCATGGTCAAACAGGAGGTCATTTAAGACCAGATTATTAAGGGTATACTCATAAAGGGTATCTCCTATGGAAAAAAACTGGTGTTAACTAGACCTTAGTTGAAGGCAATTAGATGGACATGAATGTGAATGTTCTTTTCTATTGGCACCTAAGAGTCAACGCTGACTGCAAGGGTACTTCTAACCTTATCTTTGCTTTAAGGCTACTTTCTTCTGCTTCTGAAGTCGTGCTTTGCAGTGAAATGCTTATTCCTGAATTCCTGTAGAGCTCGTTGCTCTAGAAAAAGAACAAAGTGTCTGGCTCATCCCCAAGGGTGAAGAAAGAGCTTTGATTTGATGGGTGCATATATTATGACCCCAGGAAGGGTGGAGAGTTATAGGACAAGTAGCTTTTTATCTTTTGCAGTTTGTATATGGGTAGGTAGCCCCAAAATTTTTATTAAAACTATCTCAGCTAAGAGTGAAAACTTGTCAGAAAAGTTGATAACAATATTGCACATCCCCTTGATGGGAAGACCTAAATTTAATAAGCTGCTGTAACTAAGAAGAGCCTGTGTGTCTTCCAGATATTCCCTCTCATAAGCTAGCAATAGGAATCCTATAAAGGCCACTCATATGGGCCATTAAGAGGTAATTGGTATTAGTATTAGAGAATAGAATGTTTCTCTTGCCAGCAAGATTAGATACGATGGCAATTTCAGCTACTGTCCAGGCTTGGAAGTGCCTGCTCCTGTTCCCTGACCTCTCCCCACTCCTGGTGTCTGCTCCAGGATGGAGCAAAGCTGTGACCAAGCCTGGGTGCTGTTGCAACCTGGCCAAGTATGCGTGTGCTTGGGGTGGTGCTGACATACCAGCCCCCTGCTGCCTCGGTCCCCTCTGGACTTTGGGTGCCAATGAGCACAGGAGGGAGGCCAAGGAGGAGCTGAGGGCAGCCTGGTGCAGGTGCTCCTCTGAATGAACAGCCTGGGTGCCATGGATGGCATGTTGATTGCGGCAGGAGGCAGGCAGGCTTCTGGGTGGAAAGGGACAGGTCCCCAGTGAGGCTCCACCTTCAAGCCAGGGACAGCCTGAAACCTGGGGACTGAGCTGCCAGTTCCAGGTGGAGTCTGTGGCTCAGAGTGAGAACTTATGTTGCTTTTTTCAGGCCCACCCATGGCCGCCATAGACCAATCAGCATGCACTTCTTCCTGTCTGAGCCCATAAAAACCCTGGACTCAGCCAGACTTGGACAGATATCAGGACTACCAGCTTCTGGAAGAAGCTACCCACTTCAGGTCTCTTTGACTTGTCGGGATGACCTTCCTGTGGAAAGGAACTACCCACTGCACCTCTCCACTGAGAGCTGGACAGTCATTGGGATGACCTGCCTGCAGAAAGGAGCTACCCACTTTGGGTCTTCTGAGAGCTGTTCTGTCACTCAGTGAAGCTCTTCTCTGCCTTGCTCACCCCCCAGTTGTCTGTGTACCTCATTCTTCCTGGACGTGGGGCCAGAACTCAGGATCTTCTAAATGGCAGGACTGAAAGAGCTGTAGCAAACCAGGCTGAAACATGCCTGTCACCCACTTGCCACATTGTGGGTGATGAAGAGAGAAGAGCTACAGCAGGTAGTGCAAACTGAGCACAGCCTGCTGGGCCAGGTGGGCAGAATGAACCCAGAGGGCACGAGTTATACTCAAGCAGAAGGCACCACTGGCCACAGAAGTTTCTGGCTGGCAAAGTGACACCCCAAGAATCCCATGACAGCATGTGAGATATGTCTGAAATCTGCTTCCTAGACAGATATACCTCCTTTCTTCATCTTCAGCTTTTTGCTCAACCGTCATCTTATCAGTGGGGCCTTCCCTAACCACCCTACTTAAAGTTGCAGCATTTGTTTACTCCTTGGCAGGCTCTTTCTCCCTTCTCTGCTTTATTTTTCATCCATATATTTAGCTTCTTTTAAAATATTATCTTTTAAAGATAATTATTATTTGGTTTCATCCCCTTTAATAAAATGTAATTTTTCTGTGAAGGCAGAAATTTGCATGTGTTTAGTTCATTCCTATCACCTAGGAAAGTACTTGAATTTTAGTATATTTCAAATGGAATTTGTTGAATAAAGAATCAAATAAAGATTTCTAGAACAAATAATGTGTACCTCTATCTTAACTGATGACCTAAACAAATATTTTCTATGTGGACTTCTCTAAAATTTGAGAGTTGTAATTTAGAACCAAATTTAATCAAGTATTTGCCTATTTACTTTTTAGCCATAATACCTTACATCTTTAAATGAAGTAGAGGTTATCTCAAGGGGGATTATGGAAGATTTTATTGTTCCTGCCATATTTTTTAAGGTAGAATTTTTCAAGAAGGGCATGCATATTCATCTTGTGATCAGAAAAAAAATTCATAAATGTGTTTTACTGACTCTTTCTAATGTTTGGAATTGTGAATATCTGGACTAAGGATCAATACTGAATGCTGCTAACAAATGAAGTATGGAGTGTTGCTAATTCAGGGTCATCCAGCATCTCAATATTTGTCATCTTTTTATGTTTCTTTGCTATGTATTTATGAGGGCCAAAAAGTGAAATTTCTAGATTCAGAATGCATCCTTGCCCCAGGAAAATTCTGTATATATTCTAAAAGATTATTATAAGCAAAAGTAAGCTAGTTGGAATGAGAAGGAAATGGCACATTTCAATTTTTATTCCTTTTTTTCTTTAGCGCTTTTGGTGTTTTTTTTTCTAAGTTGATTTATGGCATGCATTTATTTTATTTTTATCTGTGCTTAATATTACTGAGGACATGGCTAAAGTTTTATTCTGACTTTTATCACTTTCTTATACTTTTCATTTTACTAAAGTAAGAGAATGTTTAAGATAACATAGAATTTATATGCAGCCCCTTTAGAAGGCCTACTAAGGGAATTTATAAAAAATTGTCTTAACACTTCTATGATGTAGATATGGAACAAATAGTTGATTTGTTTTTGTTGATATGTTTGAGTTGAACATCTCATATGTTCAAGTTGAAATCTTGATTCACCATGTTGTATATTTTAGCTCTTTCTCAAATATTTTCTATGAGCCACATCTTACTGAAGTATCTGGGGGCATTTGCAGAATGTGGCAATTTTGGCACAGAATCTTCACATTTAAATAGATGGCAGGATGCAGAAGAGAAAAGAGCCTGGGTTTCTCAGTTGTTAGTTGAATATGTATAAGACTGACTGCAGTATTTCAGATCTTGAGGAATGTTCTGTTGGATCTGTGGCTTTTGTATTAGGAACATAGAGTGGTGAAGAACTCTGGCTCTGTAGTTATAACAGCTTGAATTAAAATAGTCAATCATAATTTCATATCAGAATAATCTTGGGCTTAATGTCTCTGAGTTCCGGTTTCCTCATCTGTAAAATGGGTGCCATTTTACACATATAATATAGCTACCTGTTTGTCTATAAATACCTTATTTTCCCCAAACCACATAAATTAGATGCTAATGCTGACTTTATGCTAATGATCAGAGAGGTTTAGTGACCCAAGACCTCAAAATTAGTAAGTGGCAGAGTCTGGTTAAGGCTGACACAGCTCCAGTACTGCTGCTGTCCCATTATGCCCACAATTGGTTGGACCTATGAGATCCAACAGAAACAGACAATGAAAATAAGAGGGAGGAAGAGAAGTGTTAGGTCAGGGCCTAAGGATACTTTATTGACTTGAGTAAAATGAAGTGAACCCTAATCATGAAAAATATTTTTAAGGGGAAAGTAGAGCCGTCATATCACTTATCCAAATTCAACCACAGCACTCGACATAGATAATAGATACATACCTTTAAAAATCTATTAAATGGGGACCTTCTATATTAGCTACTTTATCTCTGCTTGGTGCCCACTTAAAAAACAAAAAGCAGAAACAAAATAGCAGTTTTATTCCATGTCAGGAGAGTGTACAAAAACAGCATGTACTTTATGGGTGGTTTGGGGGCTTATTGAAGGTAATTATGACAATATGAATTTTTTTGATGTACTTCATTTCAGAACATAACGCCTGTTAGAGATTTCATTGTGGTGCTAATGTGAACTGTTTTCTATGGGTTAGATTAACTTTTGCATAATTGGTTACTATTCATGGATTTGTGCCAACATCTCTACATTTGCAAACAGTTTTAACTAGTACTAAGTTGGATGCATTTTATGGCAACATGGAAGTCCCTTATTTCCTGGTTTGCTTATACTTACGTAGTTTGCACTTTATTCATACAGTTGTACTCATTTTCACATAGAAACGTTGCTATAAATAATGGTTCCCTTCCCAGGAAAGCCATCCCCAAACCCTAGAAACTACAGTAGACCTGAAATACCCCCTTTATAATGAAAACAACCCCACAATACCAATTTAAAAGTGATCTGCCCTGGATGACTCATAAAGCTGAACACTTACCCATGAAAATGCTTTGAAAGCCATGGAAGAAATGTGCCATCAAAATGTAAATATGTTTTCACTTAAAAAATTTCTCTGTGGAAACTGGTTTACATGGGATTTGGAGTTAACATTCCAGTTTTTCAACTGATTGAAACCATTGGCTATTTTATTTACCAGTGTTCTTTGGACTTAGTACCATCTGCTGTTCATTGTTAGGGTGTGCAAAATTCCTGGGGTTGTATATCCTCCAGCAGATTTCTTTGCTATGTTCCTTTATTTTTTTTTTAGACTGTTGGTTCAACTTTTCTTGGTAGCTCCAGTATTCTTTTTTGCTAAAATCTGTGTCTTGGTGTAGTTCTTCCCTGACCTGAACTGCAAATTCCTAATTTCCAAAGGAAATGATAAAGCCTGTGTAAATTGTTATAGCTTATTCTGACCTTGTTACCTGCACTAACATTTTTGCTTTTGATGACTAGATTTTTTTCTTCCTCCCGTTTTCATTTGTTCCTCAAACTAAAATCACTTAACTTACATTGCTACCAGATAATGTTTATCAGTACTTCACCCCACTAGCCCATGAAATAAAGCTCCCCCTGGTCTGTTGCTTACTATAGAGGTTGAATTGTGCCTCCCACTCCCCACAAAAAAAGTATGTTAGTGTCTCCACCGCCAATATCTCAGCATGTGACCTTATTTGGAAAAAATCTTATAGAGGTAATCAAGTTAAAATAAGATTATTAGGGTGGGCTCTAATCCAATATGACTGGTGTCCTTATATAAAGGGGAAATTTGGTAAAAAAAAAAAAAAAAAGACACATAGGGAAAACACCATGTGAATATTGAAAATATTGGAATACACTGCCACAAGCCAAGGTCTGCCACAACTACTTAGCTAGGATCTGGAGATTCTTCCTCAGTGCCTTTGGAGGAAGCATGTCCCTGACCATCCCTCGATCTTGGACTTCTCACTTCCAGAACTATGAGAATATCATTTTCTATTGTTTAAGTCAGTTTCTGGTGTTTTGTAACTGTAGCCCTGGCAGATGAACATATCTCCTCATCTTTTTGCTCATTCAATCTCTTGATATCCCCATCTGTGTTGCCAAACCTTCCCAATTCTTTGCCTTTTTTCATTGCTATTCCTTTATAATGGACTGCCCTGTTATTGCATCCATATATTCAAAGTTTACCTTTCTTAAGGTCCTGTTGCTCAAATACTGGATTGTTTATGAATATTTTATAAACAATAAACTTCTCATGAAAAGTAGGGGTCTCTCCTCCATGAGCTACCTTTTTGAAATCCTCCATTCAACCCCAAAAAGCCAGAAGTTTTTCTTCATCAGAGTCAGAGCCTGTGTATTTTGCTATGTATATTTATTAAATGAGTTATTGGAAGAAGGTGTGAGAGATTCACAGCGAAACTGACATAATTAGGTGTAGTGCTCTTGTTCGGGGGTAGGAAGTCCACATTTATGGAAAGATGCATGGTGGGTGGGAAAATTGTCTGTATCTAACTCACATTTAGTTTCTGGGCATTCCCTCAGAGGCCCTATACAATTTTTTCGTTATTCCATTTATCCTGGCTCAGCACACATAGAAAAACCTTCCTCTGTCATCTAAAACTGTTCTCCTATATTTTATTCTAGCTTACTCTTTTTAATACTTAGCATTTAATATGAAATTTATTTGGGGGTACAATATGACCCAACTGATTTTCTACAAGTCAATTTTTTCCAACTCCCTTGAAATAACCCATTTATTTTTCATTGTATAATGATTAGCATATATTAAAACTTCATATACTCTGATTGATTTTTGAGTTTAAGCTTACATTATTTTAGTTACTGTAACTCCAGAATAAATTTGAATACCTCGTAGGATGCATCCCTTTTTAATTACCTTTTTTTCTTCGTAAAACACTTATTATCTAGATGTTTTAAATTCAAATGTATCAAGAAAAATTTAAATATATTCTTTGTTATATTTGGGTTTAACTAAAATTTTATTCTAGTAAAATGGATATCTTTACAATATTTGGCACTGTCATTATTTAATATAAATTTTTATTCTTTAGAGAAACTTTGTAGTTTTATGAACACAGCATATTATTGAGGTCATTTATATTCATCTTATAATTTTGTTATTTTCCTTTCATTAAATTAGGAGAATGGTTATTCATTTGGGAATATTTCATTTTTATTTGGATTTTTTACTGAATGCTAGGAAAATGCTAGAAGCTTTTAGTCAATTTTCTTGAGCTTTATCAGTAAAGAATTATCTAAATCAGAAAATAATTATTTTTATTGTATTTTCCATGTTGTTACATCTATGTTTTCTGATTTCTTATTGAAATTGGCCAGAATGTTTAGAAAAACCAGAAATAATGATGGTCAGAATAGGCATCCTTACTGATTTCCCTTTGAAACAAAAATTTCTCTTAATTGTTGAATTAAGCAAGATAAAAATTAATTGCTTTTTCAGGATCATATGAGATGATTATCCATTTAAACCATTTTTCTAGGCTGACAGTTATTTGTATATTTCTCTTTATGTGCATTTCAGAATACGTTTGGAGGTTTTTCTTTAAAAATTCTAAGTCCAATTTTTATTGGATTCAATTGAGTTTGTTGATAGATTCAATTGGGGAAAACTTACATCTTTATAATGTTAAGTGGACTCATCCACAGAATATATCTCCATTTATCCAGATAAACAGATTGATTCTATCTCCGGTAATCTTGCGAAACTGTCCTACTAATTCTTAATGTTTGCTAATTTAGCTGTTTTTCTCTAGGTTGATGGTGATATTACCTGTAAGCAACATTTAAAAATCTTCCCTTATAAGGTTTACATCATCATCATCATTATCATTATTCATCATATTGGGCAGGAGCTCTGGTACTATGTTAAATAACATTGTTGGTGGTGGGTATTCTTTTCTTTTTTTTTTTTGAGACCAAGTCTCGCTCTGTCACCCAGGCTAGAGTGCAGTGGAGCCATCTTGGCTCGCTGCAAGCTCCGCCTCCCGGGTTCACACCACTCTCCTGCCTCAGCCTCCTGAGTAGCTGGGACTACAGGTGCCTGCCACCACGCCCGGCTAATTTTTTGAATTTTTTTAGTAGAGATGGGGTTTCACCGTGTTAGCCAGGATGGTCTCAATCTCCCGACCTCGTGATCTGCCTGCCTCAGCCTCCCAAAGTGCTGGGATTACAAGCATGAGCCACTGCACCCAGCCAGATTTTTCTTATAAATGAACCTGGAATTTTTTCAAAATTTTTTTCCTCCACTGAAGCAATCACATTACTTTTCCCTGCTTCATGTGGGCTATTACATTGATCATTTTTTAATGAGATGTAATTCACGTACCTAAAATTATCTCATTTTAAAGTGTGTAATTAAGTGGTTTTTGGAATATTGACAAATCTGTGACACTATCACCTCTATTTTGTTCCAAAATATTTTAATCATCCCCAAAGGAAACCCTCTACCCATTAATCAGTTATTCCTCATTGTCCCTTCTGACCAGCCCCTGGCAACCACCAAGCTGCTTTCTGCCTCTGTGGATTTGCCTATTCTGGGAATTTAGTATAAATGGAATTGGACAACATGTGGCCTTTCATATCTGGCTTATTTAACTTAGCATAAAGTCTTCAAGGTTCATCTGTGATGTAGCATGTATCAGCACTCCAGTCCTTTATATAGCTGAATAATGATGAAGATTTCAGTTGTTTCTACACTTTGGCTATTATGAGTAATGCTACTATGAGCATTTGGATACAAGTTTTTGCATGTATATGTTTTTTCATTTCTCCTAGGTATATACTTAAGAGCAGAATTGCAGAGTCATAAAGTAACTGTAGGTTGACGTTTTTAACAAATTGCCAAACTTTTTGAAAGCAGCTGCACCTTTTTCATTCACATTAGGACCTTCCACATCTTTGCCAAAACCTATTTTCTAATAGCCATCCTGGTAAGTGAAAAGTGGTATTTCACTGTGAATTTAATTTTTATTTCACTAATGACTAATATTGTTGAGAACTTTTTCAACTTTTTCCTTCCCATTTGAAGAAATGTCTGCTTAATTTATTGGCCCATTTTTTTTTTTTTTTTTGAGACAGAGTCTTGCTCAGTTGCCCAGGCTGGAGTGCAGTGGCTTGATCTCTGCTTCCTGCAAGTTCTGCCTCCTGGGTTCACGCCATTCTTCTGCCTCAGACTCCCGAGTAGCTGGGACTACAGGCACCTGCCACCATGCCCGCTAATTTTTTTGTATTTTTTTAGTGGAGACGGGGTTTCACCGTGTTAGCCAGGATGATCGCGATCTAACCTTGTGATCCACCTGCCTTGGCCTCCCTAAGTGCTGGGATTACAGGCGTGAGCCACCGCACCCGGCTGGCCCATGTTTTAATTGGGTTATTTGTCTTTTTATTGTTGACTTGTAAGAGTTCTTGATAATCCAGATGCCTTTTATATTTTCTTCCTGCCTAATTGCTCTGGCTGCAGCCTCTGGTACAAAGTTGAATATGCATCATGAGAGCAAACATCCGTTTCTTGCTCCTAGTCTTAGGAGAAAAGTTCTCAGTTGTTCACCATTAAGTATAATGTTAACTGTGAGGTTTTCATAGATGCCCTAGTTGAAGTTCCCTTCTATTCCTAGTTTGTTGACAGTAAAGAATGTTGGATTTGTCACATGCCTTTCTGTATCTACTGAGATGATGACGTGTTTTTGTCTTTTTTCCTACTATTATGGTATATTATGTGGCTACATTTTCACATATTGAACCAACCTTACATTCCTAGAATAAATCCCACTTGGCCATGGTGTACAGTACATTTTATATGTTGTTGGACTTGGTTTGCTAGTAATTGTTGAGGATTTTTAGGTTTCTATTCATAAAGGATATTAATCTGTATAATTTTCTTATCTGTCTTGGGATCAGAATAATAATGACCTCATAACATAAGTTGGAAAGTAGTCCTTTGGCTTTTAGCTTTTGGAAGAGTTTGACATGGATTTGTGTTAACTCTTTTTAAGTCATCTGAACGTTTCTCTTGAGGGTAGTTCCAAGGGTTCCTTAGAGAGTCTCCATTTGGCTCTAGCTCCCTGATGTAGGCAGCACCTCCTTGGCTGGCTGCTTGTTGCTTGATCCCTCCACACCAGCTTCTGCTGCCTTTAGCGGTAAATCTCTGTTTCTTTCCACTTTGCTATTTGAGCTCCAGAACACTGGCATTGAACTACCAGTGGTTTCTTAAAGCTCCTTATAAGTTATAAGGTGAGGATCTCTTTCTTTCCCCTATGTGGGAGGGGGAAAATGCTACAATATTCTAGAAAGTTTTGCCATGGAAATATTCTCAGCTCTTTAAATTTTACGTATTTGTCCTTGATGTGGTGATTGGGCTGTCATCAGCTATTTAACAATTGCTTCGATGATATTTAGAAAATGATATTAGAAATTGAGAAAATGATAGATTTTTGTGTCATTAAAAATGTGGAAAGGTTTACTACATATCTATAATACTTAACACATTATAGAATTGCAAGAGTACTAGACAAATAAACAAAGAGAATGGAATACAGCGCCCAGAAACTTGATCCCACATATATGGGAACATGGATTATGACTCATGTGGAAATACAAATTAATGAACAAAGAGCCGATAATTATATATGGTCCTTGGACAATTGATTATCCAAATAGATAAAGCAATAAATTAAATTACTGTCTCATTCCATATACAGAATCCAAGTCCAGCTAGATTAAAGAACAGATTGTGAAAACTTTGAATATTTACAAGAATTTGTAGAAGATATTTAAGGCCACAGGGCAGAAAACATCTTTAATCATGATACTAAAAATATCTTTAATCATGTTACTAAGAGTCCATTACATAAAGATACATGGAATAATTTTTAAAATTATATATGTAAAAGAAAATGTGAAAATATTAAATTTCATATTTAATATGAAAATTAGTGAAATGGTAAATTAGTAAAAAAGTAAGTAAAAATGTAAAAAGGTAGTTCTCTGAAGAAGAAACTCAACTAATATATGAACTGACTATTTTTAGTTCAAGGAAATTAAAATTAAAAGATTCTGCTTTATATCCCTCAGATTAGCAAACATTTGAAAGGTCAGGCAATATCAAGTGTATTGGTGTTCTAGGATTTCCATAACAAAGTACCACAAACTGGGTGGTTTGAACAATAGAAAATTATTGTTTTACAGTTCTAGAACCTAGAAGTCTGAGATCAAGGTTTCAGCAAGATTCGTTGTTGATGAGGACTGTGAGGGAACACTCTGTCTCTTGCCTCTCTCCTTGCCTCTGGTGGGTTGCTGGCAGTTTTTGGTGTTTCTGGGGTTTTGCTGCATCACTCTGATCTCTGCCTGTATCCTCACATGGTGTTCTCCCTGTGTGCATGTCTGTGTCCAGTTCTCCTCTTTTGTTATATAAGGATACTGGTCATAATGGATTAGGGGCTCACCCTGTCCAATACACTGCCCTCTCAATTTCAACTTCATTTTATTTCATTTCCAAATAAGGTGACATTCTGAGTGATGAGGGGTTAGGACTTCAACATATAAATTTTGGAAGAGGACACAGTTCAACTCATAATACCATGTATTGCTTAGAGTGTAGAGTGATGCAAACTCTCATACACTATTGATGAGAACATAAATTCCTACCATTGCTTTGAAAAGCAATTTGACAGTACCTATTCAAAGTGATGATACGTGATTATAACTCAGGAACTTTACTTCTAGATGTCTGTTCTAGAGCCATCGTTACACAAAGATGTGGTGTAAGAATGTTCACTCCATTGTTTGAAACAGAGAAAATAGGAAAGCAGGTAAAGGGACAAGTGAAAAGGAAAGAACGGTGGCTCATGTTTCAACGAGGATAAGTGTTAAAAATGAAAATTGAGTAAATTTTTTAAAAGTTACAGGATGATTCATATACTATGATAACATAAATTTTTTATACTATTTTTAGTTTATAGCCATATGCTTACATAGACTTAGACACATAAATCTTGTATGAGAAGAACACATAGCACCTTTAAGATATGGTTTTACTGGGGAGAGACGGAAAGGCAGGAGATTTCAGTCATCAATGGGACTGGAAGTATAGTTAATATTTAGTTTTCCAAAAAAGAAAAAAAACATTAAATAAAATATGGTATAATGTTAATATTTATTAAATCTGGTTTGGGCACACGGGTTTTCATTATATTAGTCTGTCTAATTTTCCGTATGTTTGGAATATTTTATAGGCAAAATATTGTTAAAAATCTCAGCAGGGTAGAACAATGTGCTGACACTAACAAGTTAAAATTTAAGAGGGAGGGAGTTAAAAAAAATCCTAATTTTGAATCAAATAGAAACTCCACCAGTTGGATGCATACACAGTAGGGGGCATGTGGGTTAAAAGAAGAATTTGTTTAACTATATAGATTTGATTTGACTACAATTTCACGTGTCAACACTACTGAGGCCTGCCAACACATTTAATTTGTTTTAAAGTTGAACAGTATATGTGAAGTGTCTAAAATAGAAAAATGATAGTGCTATTCAACTCTGTAGCAATCAGAACTTATGTTGCTCAATTTTGTAGAAACTGGAAGCTGTGTAGAGGACAATGGCCAGAATGATGAGAAGAATTCAGAGTAGTGTCATGTGTAGCAGTAGGGAATGCTTGCCTTAGAGAAGACAAGGTTCAGGGAAGACGTGGGAACCATCATTACTGATTGCTGTCCTGTATGAGTAAAATTGGGCCTGTTTTCTGTGGCCTGAAGGGTAGAACAAGAGCCAAGCGATGGAAATTGCAAATGCTTGCAAACGTTATGTTTTACCTCAACATAGAGTAACTTTCCAACAGGACTGGGTAAATACCATGTGGTCTTCCTCAGAAAGCAGTGTTTTCCTCACCACTGGAGTTTCCTAAGCAAAAACCTTGACTATTAGCTATTATTATCTAGACTAGGACAGTGATTCCAGAATTTGGGGTTTCATGGATCAGCAAAACTCCAAATGAATGCAGTTGACCCTTGAACTGCATGGATTTTTTGCATACCAATGGGGATTTTTTTATATCCCAATGCAAATCAGAAATACAGTGTTGGTGGGTTACGAAACGCTTATATACCAAGGGCTGATATTTCATATCCATAGGTTCTGTAGGGACTTGATTTGACTACATATAGATTGGGGGGACACATAAGGGTCCTGGAACCAATCCCATGTGTATACTGGGTGACAACTATAATTAAAGAACAGTTTCCAACTTACTATTTTGTAATAAAGGTTGTCACAATTAAACAACAAAAACCAGACAATTCCTATTTCCACTGCCATTTAATAAGTAACATTTTTAACATTAAAATAATGAAGCATATCATCCCAGCATATTTTTTTTTTTGCCTCAAGAAAAAGTTGGCCACTTTGGACTGATATTTTTTTAAAGCATATATTTAAATCTTTTCAAATAAGGACAATTTTTTTAAATTTTTTAAATTTATTTTATTTTATTTATTATTATTATTTATACTTTAAGTTTTAGGGTACATGTGCACAATGTGCAGATTTGTTACATATGTAGCCATGTGCCATGCTGGTGTGCTGCACCCATTAACTCATCATTTAGCATTAGGTATATCTCCTAATGCTGTCCCTCCCTCCTCCTCCCACCCCACAACAGACCCTGGAGTGTGATGTTCCCCTTCCTGTGTCCATGTGTTCTCATTGTTCAATTCCCACCTATGAGTGAGAACACGTGGTGTTTGGTTTTTGGTCCTTGCGATAGTTTACTGAGAATGATGGTTTCCAGTTTCATCCATGTCCCTACAAAGGACATGAACTCATCATTTTTTATGGCTGCATAGTATTCCATGGTGTGTATGTGCCACATTTTCTTAATCCAGTCTATCGTTGTTGGACATTTGGGTTGGTTCCAACTCTTTGCTATTGTGAATAGTGCTGCAATAAACATACGTGTGCATGTGTCTTTATAGCAGCAGTTTTTTTAACATTTTTTGTTTTGTTATGTGGTACGTAATTATATTCTCAAATATATTTGGGAATTCATGCATAGAATAATATAATGTGAAATAGAATCCAACTGTCTAAGCTATTATTATTTTAGACAGGGTCTCACTCCGGTGCCCAGGCTGGAGTGCAGTGGTGCAGTCATGGCCACTGCAGCCTTGATCTCCCAGATTCAGGTGATTCTCCCACTTCAGCCTCCCAAGTAGCTGGGACTACAGGTGCTCACCACCACATCTGGCTAATTTTTCTATATTTTTTTGCAGAGATGGGGTTTCTCCACATTGCCCAGGCTGGTCTCAAACTCCTGGCTCAGGAGCTCCACTGTCCTGGGCTTCCCAAAATGCTGAGATTACAAGCATGAGCAACTGTGCCCGGGCTAAGCTCTTCTTGAAGTTTATTTTTGTTTAGAGTCAGTTAAACATACTATTTGACCTAGGAGTGGAAGCACATTCTGTGTTTTCGCTTTAGAATATTCTAGGTGGGCCGAGAAAAGCCAAAGAACAGCAGCTATTAAATAATATAGCTCTAGCCTCTCTTCTTTGCCTTTCTTTTTAGGCCACAGCAGGACAGGATCTGACAGCCAGAACCTTTAGGAGAGAGCAGCCGTGCATGCTAACGGCTTCAAATATTTACTTACAAGGAGGACCTCCCAGGTCAGAAACAGGAAAAGAAATTGCACAAATTGCATACACAGCAGGAGGAATGCGGCTCTAAATAGCTGCTTATCATGCCGGCCTCCCAGGTCAGAAATCAATCCATTAAGGGGACCATCCTTTCTCACAGATTGGCTGATCCAGGGACATTGTTTCAGAAGAGCATTTCTCAGCCTTTACTCTTGTATTTTGGGCCAGAATTCTTTCTTGTGAGGGGCTGTCCCGTGTGTTATAGGATGCTTTGAGCATTCCTGGCTTCTATTTATTAGATGCCACTAGTACCTCCTTCCACTCCTATTGTGTCCATCGAAAGTTTGGACATGCCAAAAATGGGCAAAATTGCTCCCAGTTAAGAGCCACTTGTTTGGAAGAGCTTTAGTCTCGTCTCAACCTGGAGGTGTTAGGATCAGTCTACTTGAAGTGCATGGAAGTGTATAAAATCATCTTTAAGCACAGATGAAGATCAGGAAGGGGATAAGGACGGGCAGTTTTACAGGTTCTCTCCTGTTTAGTCAGAGACTTTTCTTCTTTTGAACATGGATAAAAATAACTGGGAACAAGTTTCAGATGTGCTTGAGTGTAAGGAAACCGGTGAACCTTTAAATACCATAGCTGCCCTCTTTGCATTAATCAGTTTTGATGAAGGTTATGGCTCTTTTATCTTGCTGTTTCCTCAAAAAACTACCTCAAGCTATTTGGAAAGTATTTTTAAAGTTTTGTTGTCTGTCCATTACATTTCCATCATCCACCAAAAGCCATCAAAAAAGTTAACTTTGTTCTTTGGGGGAAATCCTTACTTATGTAGGCACCTTTCTCTCAAATATGGATATATGCCTTCCCTTATTTTATGTTTGGCTGTCTGCCTGGATAGAAAGTAGGAACTGATTTGTATTTTCAGTTGAGAAAAGGATTTGTGACCCTTTTGTTTTCCAATATTGTTTAACAAAAATCTGCAGCTACACACCACCCAGATGTAAATAACCTCTTTGTTCATCCTAAGAAAAAAATTATACTTTGACTAGAGGGACTAGAACCGTGTCTGCAAGATACCACTGGGACTAGTAAAAACAGCAAAGGGTTGAAGTATTAGATCAATTAGATATTTTCAAGGGTTTGCTTAATTGTGCAGAGTAACACAAAGAATACAGAACACGTGTGAGACGAAAGCATAGTTTGCATGAAGATTCTTATTACTTGGTGTTAGAATAAGTAAATCATATAAATATTGTACAGGCTAAAATCCATCTCAGTTACTTGATAGAGGTATGTGTGCTGACTGGATCTTATGCTTTTTAGATTTTTGACCCTTGTTTGTGCTTAGAATCCCATTTATTCGAATAAGATTAAGAAATTCAAGGCTCCTATAATAGAATTGGAATGTTCATTGATCTTCTATGGAAAGATAGCTAAAACAAGATAGAGCTAGTAGCCTAGTAGTTCTAGGTTCTCCTAATCCCATGGGTTGGAAATCATTAACTGCTTAGAAAAGTGGTATAATGGGCCCATCAATGATAGACTGGATAAAGAAAATGTGGTACATATACACCATGGAATACTATGTAGCCATAAAAAGGAATGAGATCATGTCCTCTGCAGGGACATGGATGAAGCTGGAAGTCATCATCCTTAGCAAACTAACACAGGAACAGAAAACCAAATACCACATGTTCTCACTCATAAGTGAGAGTTGAACAATGAGAACAGATGGACACATGGAGGGGAACAACACACACCAGGGCCTGTCGGGGGTATGGGGCAAGGGAACAGAACTTAGAAGATGGTTCAATAGGTGCAGCAAACCACCATGGCACACATATAGCTATGTAACCTGCACATTCTACACATGTATCACGGAACTTAAAAATTTTTTTAAAAAGTGGTATAATGGGATAGAGTCAGAGTGATACTTTTTTTTTTTGCTTAGGTATTATGCTTTGTTTGTAAATGAGGCAAGTCTTATGTTGTAGATATTGCCACACACACACACAAAAAACAACAACTCCAAAACCCTGTGGGGGCCATGCCTATGTCCTGAATGGTATTGCCTAGGCTTTCTTCTAGAGTTTTTATGGTTTTAGGTCTAATATTTAAGTCTTTAATCCATCTTGAATTAATTTTTGTATAAGGTGTAAGGAAGGGATCCAGTTGGCTTCATAGAGGTCTGCTTAAAAATCACTCACATTAGGCAGGTTGATTAATAGGAGAAAATACATATAAATTTATTTAATGTGTATACAGGGGTGCCTTCAGAATGAAGATGCAACCCCACAACATGATTCAGAAGCCTATATATATTATCCTGGCAAAACAAGATATAGGAATGGGGAGAAAAGGAATTCTATTGGCAATTCTAGAGAGAATGAATGGATCTGGGAAGAGATCATAAATAATTTTCTTTGACAATGAAAGGGTCTGTTCAGGTGTGGTCTTACATTCTTGGTCTCACAGAGAAGGGAGGGAAAAGCAGTTGTTTCCTTTGGTGGATCTGGACTTTAGGCAGATAAAAGAACGTCAACTTTTTTGGCAAAGACATTGAGGGATGGGGAAGGTCAGAGACCATGAGGCTGCTTCTTTCAGCATGTCAGCTGGCCATATTTTGGGGTATAAATCTGAGCTTCAACAATACAAATAAGGAAACAATTAAAAACCAACCTCTGATATTTAAAGTTTCTTCTGTGGTCTGATTACCTGGTTCATTTACCCTTTCAGCTGCTTGAGAATGGGAAGTACCCTTTCAAGAAAGCCTATGTTACCATGTGAACTTTGGGTTGACAGAGTTCTATTATGTGTTCTCCTAACCACATTTCCTAGGAAATTCAATGATTATAATCTCATCTCTTTTTTTCTTTTCCATCAATAACTATCTGAATACATATTCAAGTCTAATTTTGTTGCTTTGCTCAGAGTTGTGGGAAATTTCTCAAATATTACTTGTGAAAAAGGCCCTTGACTTAATTTTTTATTTTTCTTCTCCATCCTATTTCTTTCAGACGCTGAGAATTTAATGATCCTTGTCTCCATGCTGCTTTTATACTCAAATTTGTTTCAGTTAACTGCCCTTCTCCAATAATTTACCACTAGTTTCACACAGGCTCTTTGTGTGACACTTAAGCTGTCTTCTTGCTAAATGTGAGGGCTTTTACTGAATTTCTTTTTTATTTTTTAGTTAATCTGGAGGTTTTTTTAATATATATATTTTTATTATACTTTAAGTTCTAGGGTACATGTGTACAACATGCAGGTTTGTTACATATGTATACATGTGCCATGTTGGTGTGCTGCACCCATTAACTCATCATTTACATTAAGTATATCTCCTAATGCTATCCCTTCCCCCTTCCCCCACCCCACAACAGTCCCCAGTGTGTGATGTTCCCCCTTCCTGTGTCCAAGTGTTCTCATTGTACAATTCCCACCCATGAGTGAGAACACGCAGTGTTTGGTTTTTTGTCCTTGTGATAGTTTGCTGCAAATGATGGTTTCCAGCTTCATCCGTGTCCCTACAAAGGACATGAACTCATCATTTTTTATGGCTGCATAGTATTCCATGGTGTATATGTGCCACATTTTCTTAATCCAGTCTATCATTGTTGGACATTTGGGTTGGTTCCAAGTCTTTGCTATTGTGAATAGTGCTGCAATAAACATATGTGTGCATGTGTCTTTATAGCAGCATGATTTATAATC
The DNA here is from genome assembly GCF_009828535.3 of Hylobates moloch. Classification (NCBI taxonomy): domain Eukaryota; kingdom Metazoa; phylum Chordata; class Mammalia; order Primates; family Hylobatidae; genus Hylobates; species Hylobates moloch. Next base: position 87,336,405 of record NW_026652284.1, read on the forward strand.
CTTTGAGTATATACCCAGTAATGGGATGGCTGGGTCAAATGGTATTTCTAGTTCTAGATCCTTGAGGAATTGCCACACTGTCTTCCACAATGGTTGAACTAGTTTATAGTCCCACCAACAGTGTAAAAGTGTTCCTATTTCTCCACATCCTCTCCACCACCTGTTGTTTCCTGACTTTTTAATGATGGCCATCCTAACCGGTGTGAGATGGTATCTCATTGTGGTTTTGATTTGCATTTCTCTGATGGCCAGTGATGATGAGCATTTTTTCACGTGTCTTTTGGCTGTATAAATGTCTTCTTTTGAGAAGTGTCTGTTCATATCCTTCACCCACTCTTTGATGGGATTGTTTGTTTTTTTCTTGTAAATTTGTTTGAGTTCTTTGTAGATTCTGGATATTAGCCCTTTGTCAGATAAGTAGATTGCAAAAATTTTCTCCCATTCTGTAGGTTGCCTGTTCACTCTGATGGTAGTTTCTTTTGCTGTGCAGAAGCTCTTTAGTTTAATTAGCTCCCATTTGTCAATTTTGGCTTTTGTTGCCATTGCCTTTGGTGTTTTAGACATGAAGACCTTGCCCATGCCTATGTCCTGAATGGTATTGCCTAGGCTTTCTTCTAGAGTTTTTATGGTTTTAGGTCTAATATTTAAGTCTTTAATCCATCTTGAATTAATTTTTGTATAAGGTGTAAGGAAGGGATCCAGTTTCAGCTTTCTATTTATGGCTAGCCAGTTTTCCCAGCAGCACTTATTAAATAGGGAATCCTTTCCCCATTTCTTGTTTTTGTCAGGTTTGTCAAAGATCAGATAGTTGTAGATGTGTGGTATTATTTCTGAGGCCTCTGTTCTGTTCCATTGGTCTATATCTCTGTTTTGGTGCCAGTACCATGCTGTTTTGGTTACTGTAGCCTTGTAGTACAGTTTGAAGTCAGGTAGCGTGAGGCCTCCAGCTTTGTTCTTTTGGCTTAGGATTGACTTGGCAATGTGGGCTCTTTTTTGGTTCCATATGAACTTTAAAGTAGTTTTTTCCAATTTTGTGAAGGAAGTCATTGGTAGCTTGATGGGGATGGCATTGAATCTATAAATTAACTTGGACAGTATGACCATTTTCACAATATTGATTTTTCCTATCCATGAGCATGGAATGTTCTTCCATTTGTTTGTGTCCTCTTTTATTTCATTGAGCAGTGGTTTGTAGTTCTTCTTGAAGAGGTCCTTCACATCCCTTGTAAGTTGGGTTCCTAGGTATTTTATTCTCTTTGAAGCAGTTGTGAATGGGAGGTCACTCGTGATTTGGCTCTTTGTCTATTTTTGGTGTATAAGAATGCTTGTGATTTTTGCACATTGATTTTGCATCCTGAGACTTTGCTGAAGTTGCTTATCAGCTTAAGGAGATTTTGGGCTGAGATGATGGGGTTTTCTAGATATACAATCATGTCATTTGCAAACAGGGACACTTTGACTTCCTCTTTTCCTAATTGAATACCCTTTATTTCTTTCTCCTGCCTGATTGCCCTGGCCAGAACTTCCAACACTATGTTCAATAGGAGTGGTGAGAGAGGGCATCTCTGCTGTCTTGTGCCAGTTTTCGAAGAGAATGCTTCCAGTTTTTGCCCATTCAGTATGATATTGGCTGTGGGTTTGTCATAAATAGCTCTTAGTATTTTGAGATACGTTCCATCAACACCTAATTTATTGAGAGTTTTTAGCATGAAGGGCTGTTGAATTTTGTCAAAGGCCTTTTCTGCATCTCTTGAGATAATCATGTGGTTTTTGTCTTTGGTTCTGTTTATATGCTGGGTTACATTTATTGATTTGCGTATGTTGAACCAGCCTTGCATCGCAGGGATAAAGCCCACTTGATCATGGTGGATAAACTTTTTGATGTGCTGCTGGATTCGGTTTGCCAGTATTTTATTGAAGATTTTTGCATCAATGTTCATCAGGGATATTGGTCTAAAATTCTCTTTTTTGGTTGTGTCTCTGCCCGGCTTTGGTATCAGGATGATGTTGGCCTCATAAAATGAGTCAGGGAGGATTTCCTCTTTTTCTATTGATTGGAATAGTTTCAGAAGGAATGGTACCAGCTCCTCCTTGTACCTCTGGTAGAATTCGGCTGTGAATCCATCTGGTCCTGGACTTTTTTTGTTGGTAGGCCATTAATTATTGCCTCAATTTCAGAGTCTGTTATTGGTCTATTCAGAGATTCAGCTTCTTCCTGGTTTAGTCTTGGGAGGGGGTATGTGTCAAGGAATTTATCCATTTCTTGTAGATTTTCTAGTTTTTTCCATAGAGGTGTTTATAGTATTCTCTGATGGTAGTTTGTATTTCTGTGGGATCGGTGTTGATCTCCCCTTTATCATTTTTTATTGCGTCTATTTGATTCTTCTCTCTTTTCTTCAAATTTCATTTTCATAGTAATGATATTGGTATCAGATTATCACTGCATTTTTTTCTTAGGTTCTTTGCAGATGATAGAAACATTTTCTGCTTTCAAATTGGCCATGTGCCTCTTTGGAGCAAATGTTCCTTGAGGATAGATAGTTATTGATAAACCCACATAGAGTCACTTACAGTAACCCTGGAACAGATTGAGTGTCTAGAAGCTCAGTGAGAGCAGACAGAAAGTGAGATAGGAGTGGCGAGAACTAGAATCCTGATGCCTGCAAAAGTAATTTGGGAGGAAGTGAATTCTTCTTTCTGGTAACACTAGGGAAGATTCAAGGCAGTGATAGTGTAAATAGGAAAAATACACAACTAAAGCAGTCTGGGATTATTAGCGTCTGATGAAGTTATAATAAAGACTTTTCTACAGAGACAACCATCCTCACACCACAATTTGATTGGCAAACGGGCAGATTGTCAGCTTTTACACAAACTACTTGATAGTATTTTATGTTCATATTAGTTTGATGCATAATGTCCTCAGCTATGTTTCATATATTCCCAGGATATATATTCTGAATACATAGTCAAGTCTTATTGTGTTTCTTTGCTCACAGTTGAGGAAATTTCCTCAATATTGTGCAAAATGCTGCACAAGTTGCAAAAATAGCATATGGCAAGTTAGAAAAGGCTCATGACATGCTTTCCACAGAAATTTTTGTAAGAAGGTACTGACATACATCTCACACCAAGTACTGCTGCTCTTTCGTGGTTAGCCCTTTACAGGCTCCTATAGAACCTCTTCTACATACACTTCTGCAGCGCCTGGAGATGGTGTCTGTTTTGTTCACCACTGTATCTCCAGTGTTCTGAATGGTACTTAGTACATAGTAGACTTACAATAAATACTGTTGAAGGAAAGTGATATTCAGAGGTCTTAAGTATCTGATTCATAAGTATATAGCTCAAGCTAGTAAGCTTCAAAACAAAAATTCCAGTCCAGATCTATATGGCTCCAAATTCATTGTTCTATTATGTTTACTCATCTATAATATAATTTATTGAATGAATCCTTCTTTACTGTTTTGCAAAACAATTTATGAAGTGTATAAAACAATACACAAAAGCTCTGATTAAGCATCATTATGTAATATCCAATACATATACATAATTTATGAGATTTTAGAACACATAATAACATCAACACTGGTGAACCCACTGTTGAGGTTAAAAACTAGAACATTATCAACATCATTGAGTTATGTGCATATTCTTTCAAAATTCCATTCCTTTACCACCTTTCCAGAAGAAACTGATGTATTTATTATTCTTTCTTTCTACAATAAATTTGCCAAATACGTAGCAATCCCTACATAAAGGCAGTTTCTAAAACAAGTAACAGTTCAAAATTGATAACATGTAATAATTATGTACATACTATATGTCATTTCATATATTATGCAATTTTCTTCAACTTTTTTCACTCAACATTGTTTATCGTGTCACCAGTAGCTATAATATATTCATTTTCACAATTCTGTAATATTATGTGACTATGCTGTAATCAGTATGTTTTTTCTGTAAATTGACTTTTGTTACCTGATATTTTTCTATTTCTATTGCTATTATTGACAACAGTTATTATTGACAGTTATAAAATTCTGGTACATATCTTTTGGGTCTCACATGCAAATTTCTCTAGGTTTTGTTTCTAGCAGTAAAATTGCTGGGTTATAGATAAGTTAGTATTTAGATGTATAGGATGAGTGTTTTTCAAATAAGATGTTTCCAATCATGCCTATACTATAGAGCTGTATATCTTTTTCATCAATCTACTTCTTACCAACTGTAGACATCATCTCAATTTTTAATTTTAGTATAATGCAAAAAAAGATATCTTATTATGATCCTACTTTGTACTTCTTTGATTACTGAAGAGGCTGGGTCATTAGTACTTTCTCTGATCTGAAATGCCAGTTTGGCCATTTACTGGTTTTTTGAGGGGAGAGAGGAAGTTGTTATTTTATTCTCAATGTGGAAGAGTTCATTATACTTAATGAACACTAATTATTTTTTGACTCTAAAAGTTACAAATAGTTTGTAACTTTATATTATGGTGTCTTTAGATAAACAGAAGTTCTTCCTATTAATCTAGGTGAGCTTAGCATTGTTTAAAAATTTACAGTTAATATTTTCTCTATTCTGAGTTCACAAAGATTATTTTCTATATTTTGCTCTCAAAGTTTTAAAATTTTCCCTTTTGCCTTAAATTTTTGATCTATCTGGAATTGATGCCTATATATGCCTATATATAATATCGTTTATTATATAAACAAATAATACCTGTATTTTTTTAATATTATTAGCTTAGTTCCTTTCTCCAGATATCGTAATATCATCTTTGCCATATATCAGGTTCTGTTATGTATAGATCTGTTTCTGGGTTCTCTATTTTACTGGGAATTCTGTCCTAGTGTGCGATTGGTTTTTGCTTATTAATTGACACTGTATTCATTGACATAGCTTTATAATAAAACTTGGTATCTGGTAGCACAATTTTGCTTTCCTATCCTTCTTCAATACTTTACCCATTACTGAGCCTTTGCCTTTTCAAATAAATTTTAGAATTAGCTTGTCAAGTTTCTCAAAAACCTTGTTAGATTAGAAAAAAAATTAAATCTATAGTTCATTTTGAGGAGAAATTTAAGGAGACATTTTTATGATATTGAGTTTATGATATTGGAAACAAATTAAATCTACAGTTCAATTTAAGATGACATTTTTATGATATTGAGTTATCCCATCCCATGAACATGGCATACTTCCCTTTTCGTATTTATGTCTTTTAAAAATAGCTTTCAAAAAATCTTAAGTCTTTCTTCCTTAGTTTCTTACAGATCCTCTTAAAAATATCTATTTCATTTTGCTTACATATTTTTGCTATTACAAAGAATTCTAAAATGTTTTCTAGTTTTATAGTTGTTGTATATTAACACAATAAATTTGCATCTTGTTATATAGTCAGACGGCTTGCTAAATAATCATTAATTCTCGTATTTTGTTGGTAGATGGGGTTTCTATGTAAGCAATCAAATCACCTTTTAATAGTGACATCATGGTTTCTTTCCATATTTATAGTATTTTCTTCTTTTACAAACTGAATAGGATCTTCAGCGTAATGTCGAATAGAGGTAGTGATTTGGGATATCCATCTTTTTCTTTTTCATGATATTAAATTGAATGCCCCCGTTACATCATTAGTATTGGCTATGGGTTCTTTTTCTCCTTGTAAATGCTTCTTAGCAGATAAGGGAAACTGTCTTCTATTCCTGTTTTACTAAGCATTTAGTTTAGTTTTGTTGGAAAAGGGTGTTGGATTATATAAAATGTTTTTTCTGCATCTATTGAGATGACTATATTTTTTCTCATTTAACCTGGAAATATAGTGGTTTACACTTATAACATTTTAATGTTAAGCTACCTTTGTTTATTGGAGTAAACACAACCTCTTCATGATATATTCTCTTTTTTAACACTTGACTACATTTGGATACCTAATAATTTATTATCTTTCAAAAGGTTGACAAAATTTTATACATTTCTCATGTACATGATGGCTTCAAAATTTAGACATTGTGGAATAGCAAAATTGAGCTAATTTACAAATACATTACCTCACATACTTATTTTTCATGGTGAGAACACCGAAAACCTATTCTCTTAGCAATTTTCAAGATTATAATACATTGTTATTAATTATAGTCACCATATTGTACAACAGATCTCTTAACCTTGGTCATCCACGCTGATATTTTGTATTTTGATCAATATTTTCCCAACCTCCTTCCCACCCCCAGTCTCTGCTAACTACCACTCTACACCCTACTTCTATGAGTTCAACATTTTTAGAGTCTACAAATAAGTGAGATCATTGGGGGTATTTGTCTGTCTGTGTCTGGCTTATTTCACTGAACATAATGTCCATGTTGTCAAAAATGGTAGGATTTTGTTTTTAAGGCTGAATATCCCATTGCATATTCCATTGTGTATATAAACCACATTTTCTTTATTTATTCATCCACCAAAAGACACTGAAGTCAATTCCATATCCTGGCTATTGCAAATTATGCCACAATAAACATGGCAGTGCGGATATCTCTTTGACAAATATTTTATTTTTTTTGTTATATGCATATCCAGCAGTGGGATGGCTGCTGAATTACTAATATTTTCTCATACATGTGAATGCGATTGGTCTACTTTTCTTTTACTAAATTTGCATGATTTTTGTATTTGACGTAAAACTGGACTCAAAAACAGTTATTTTTTTTCCTAATTTCTGATGAATTTTGCAAATTATTGAAACGTGGCAGATTGTGCTTTCTGAAAATGGCCACAGCAATTTTTCAGTTCCACAACATCTCCTAGAACCTTTCCACTCCTTTTAGGAGGTGAGGTCTATTTTCCTTTCCCTTAACAGGTGACGGAACTTTGTGGCTGAGTCAACAAGCAGAGTGAGGCAGATGTGATGTGTCATGACTTCTAGGGCTAAGTGATGAAACGTCAAGTGCCCTGCCCTAGGAATGCTCTTGGGATGCTCACCTTGGGAAAAAGCCACCATGTTGAGAGGTCCAAGTCACATGGGGTGGTTGCATGTAGGTGTTCTGGCTGACAGACCCAGTCAAGGTTTCAGACAATTGCCCGCACAAACCCCAGATGTGTGAGTGATTGAACTTTGATTGGATTCCAGCCTCCAGCATTTGAGCTGCTCCAGTTGATGTGAGTGGAACAGAGAAGAATGAGCTCCATTAATCTCTGCTCATGCTAAAGGACCATGAACAACATAAATGTTAATTCAGTAAGTTTTGGAGTGGTTTGCCACTCAGCACTAGATAGCATATAGTTTGGCAAATTTTATTTGTTAAAATTTGGGTTTTAGTCACATTCATTTGGTTTCATTGCTACAAAAACTTTTCCATGTTGTCCCAGTTTTCAAATTTGTATTATAAAATTGTTCATAGTATTACATACTTAGATTAAACCTCTTATATTGAACCAAAAAAACAAATTATTAAAATCATGATGGATATTTTTATTCATCACTAGCAATTTCAGTCTATTTACATTTTATCATGTGCAAATATATTCGAAATTGTTTTCACCACCTTCCTTTGTGCTTTTATTTGTTTCACTTTCATTTTTTTTTTTTTTTCTACTTTGGGTTTGTTTTTTCCTTATTTGATTTTCCACACCTTACTTCTCTATTTTTATTCCTTAGTGATTATTATAAACATTTTACCAGGCATATTTAGTGATTTAAAAGTCTTAAAGAGAGCCAGTGTCTTAACTAAGAAACACAGGGACCCTAGAACCATCTACCTCTGACTAATACATTCCAAATTACAAGTATATATTTGGTGCAGCATTGTATAATATAAACTCTTGTGATAATAGAAGTGTCCTATATCTGTTTTATCCAAAACAGCCTCTATCGGTATATGGCTATTGATCACAAGAAATGTGGCCAGTGTGACTCAGGAACTAAATTTTTAACTTAATTGTATTTAAATTTAAATAGCAACTTGTGGCTAGTAGATTCTGTATTGAACAGTGTCAGTGTAGTATTTTTGTTGTCTTTATGAACTCAGAATTTACTCATTATGTATTATTTTACATTATTTCATTTTAGATTAATTTACATATTTCACAATTTCTTGGATCAACAGTTCTTCTTGCATTTTAGAACTTGTTACAATCTTTCCTTCTTTAAATATATCTTTTAGAATGTAACTTAGTAAAAATTTGCTGGTGGTAAACTCAGTTTTTAATTTTGGACATGTGTTTGACAATGTCCTAGAAAAATAATTTTTATTTTATTTTATTATTATTATACTTTAAGTTTTAGGGTACATGTGCACAATGTGGTTTGTCACATATGTATACACACAATTCTAGGTTGATAGTATTTCTCTCAGTATTTTGAATATATTACTCTATGAACTCTGGTTTCCATTGAAGCTATTGAGAAATCTACTGTTAGAGTAAATCATCCTCCTTTTAGGCACTCTGGTTTTTTCTGTGGCTCTCTTTCAGATACTTTATCTTTGGTGCTCTGAAATTTTACTTGTGGATTTTTCTTTGCTTGATCTTCTTGGTATATATTGTGCATTTTCTATTGTAGATGTGTGCCTATCCAAAAAGTCAGGGAATTCTCAGCTTAAGTCTCTGTCTTCCCAATATTGCCTCTTTTCCATTCTCTTATTTTTTAGAGTACAATTACATGTATGTTTGACCTTCTCATTTTTATTCTGTCTTCAATAGCTCTTTTTATATTTTCATGTCCTTGTTTCTCAATGCTGCAAGTTCTACAGCTCTTACTTCTAGTTCATTGTCTTTTCACCTTTAATATGTTATTTAATTTAAATAACTGAATTAAATTAAATTAAAACTGAGCTTTTAATTTCAATAAATCTATTTTTTCTAAAATTTCTACTTCATCTTTCTCTAATCAGTTTGCTTAGTCATTTTTAATAATTTCTTGTTCCTCACTTTTACTATTTAAAAAGTTTACTAGATATTTTATAATGTGATCATTTTCTATTTACCATCAGCTAATTCCAATGTCTCCAATATTTGGTAGTTCTTCTGTGTGGTTTCTGCCGATTCTCACTGATGGTGGCCTATTTTATTTATGGTTGGGTAAATTAAAAAAAAAATTGTGAGCTTATTTTAACTGCACATAATTTTTGAGAATTCAGAAGCCCTAATGTGTAGAGTAGCTTTCTGCCACATAAAGTGACTATAGATCTGTGTTCCTTTGGCTCCAGTAAAAGTAAATGTACATCTTAACTTTTGTGGAGGATCCTGCCTTCATGCTAGGCATCCTGACCTTAAAGAATGGCCGAGCCATCTCCTGAGCCAGGGACTGTTCTTAGAATCAAGGAACCTTGGCTTTTGTGTTTGCTTACTGGCATAATTCAGGGTATAGCTCCCTGTTTCTTTTCTTCTTTCTCCACTTTCTCCTTCCCATATCTTTTCTTTGTCTTCATCTTTGATTATTTCTACAGGTTTTTTTTAACCCCAACACTGCTTTAAAAAATAAGTTTGTTGTAGTTATGCAGGATCAAATTGCATTGCCGTCCATGGGCCATTAGAAACATCTATCTCATAATTCTAACAGCAGAAGTCAGCCCATTATTATAACTGACAGCCTTTTTCTAGTGCCCTGCAGCATCTCTGGATTGGTGTAAGGTGTTTATTATGGAGTCTCCAGCACTGTAATTACATTGATTCACTTTACTTTCCTTGCCTGCCAGATTTGTTCAGGCTTCATGAAAATCCGATTATGTTATCAGATAATTAAACTAATTATTTCAATAAAATACTCACAAAAATACTAAATTATGTGAAAAGTAGATATAGGTTTTACATTTATAGTCTTCCTTGAGAAAATGTTTTATAACATACTTGTATATATATTTTCTCTTTTCCAAATTCATATTATTTAAGATTACAGGGAAAGGAAATGTGGAAAAAAATACTGAATTTGGGGTCAGACAAACCAGTCTATAACCTCAGCTTAGACATTAAGCATACTATTTTCATCAATATAATGAGCCTGTGTTTTCTCATCTGTATAATGGAGATAATTTCTATTTTGTACAGTCATTATGAGATTTAAATCAATTAAACAAGATCATACATGTAGAATTACCCATCACAGTGTCCAGCACATAGTAGATACTTGCAAAGGATTAATTTTTATTTCCTTCTCATGACATCCATGAGTTTATGTGACTAGATGTACAATTTCTGAAAATATATCTTGAATTTTTTTATTGATCTTTATTTACTTCTAGGATAACCTATCAGCTTTATCTCTGTACTAAGAGTTAATTTTTAAAAATAGGCAGAGTGTAACTCCTACCTATACAAATTAAGCCACCTTCAAGATATGGAAAGTTAGATCTGATTGTAGTTAAAAATGTGACCAATGCTTATGTAACTTTAGTTAGTCAACATCTGGAACTGATCTAGAAAACTTTGATTAACAGAACCAGCATGATGAATCCCAGATGTTTCAGCAAGGCTGTGTTTCCTAGGCTCACTGGATCATGAAAGTGAGTACATTCAAGGAAGGGAAACATTTAAAAGAACTAGGTGTCAAAATGGCTGAGGGGATATTTGAATATTGGTTCACTTGTGGGGGAGAGGAGGTCTCTTTAAATGAACATCTCCTTTTAGGTTTTATCTATGTTAAGACAAAAATCTGATTTTTGATTTCCTCAATAATAGATCTTGAAACTTCACTTACATTTATAGTTGCAAAACAGATTTTTGAACATCTACTATATGCAAGTTCATGCAGTTAGAAAGACAAATAATAGTCCCTGCCTTTGATGATTCAGTTTAGCAAGGGAGATAGTCATGTGAACAATAACTACAATCAATTATAACTGCTGGAATTAAAGGCTGAGCACAGAAAGTATCAGGTCTTCAAAAGAAGATGGGAAGGTTTCATGGAGTAGGAGACACAGGGCTCAAGATCTCCATCTGTTACTTCTACAAGGGGCATTCAGCTGTGCTCTTGTAACACAAATTCCACAGTATGGTTAAGTTCCATAGATCACTGGACAATTTGTCATGCCACAAAACTATATTTAGAACAGCAACTTCTGAAATGAAAAACTAAAGTATTTTGACAATCCAGTGTCACAATGGTAAAATCTTGATTAGTAATCTTATGGCCTTGCCATCCTTTGGTAAAGCTCCTAGAAAAACAATAAATATTTTAGTATTTCCCACAAATTGTGCTTTCCACTAAAGGAATGCATTCACCTTTTGCAACCTTTTTCTTGCTCTCATGAATGCCTGATGCTGTGGACAGGAAAAAAATCAGAAATGTTCTGAGTTCAAAATTACTTTAGAAGCTTTTGGGGGAAAACACATGCCTTTTTTGTTTTGTGTTTGTTTGTGTTTACGTTTTGTGACATACTTTAGTTTTCATAAAATCTGCTCCATTTTTTCCCCCAAGGAAATCTACTCTGAGTGAAAAGAAACAAAATCTATACCCTAAGGAGAGGAGACCAAATGCCCTATTGACAGCAATTTTGAAGAGAATTAAATTTATTATTAATAGCATGGATAACAGAAAATATAAGGCTAATTATTACACAAACAGTTTTCAGCGAAAACTAATGGGCCATCAGGCTCAAATGTGCTTAACTCCTTTCTTTATCCAGCAATGAGCAGCACTTCATCCCTTTTGTTTTCAACAAAGGAGGTTTACTGCCTCCTACTCTATCATCCAGAGCTAAACTGCCCCTAAACTCCTATCAATCCTTTACCTGAAATAACAGATATGCTTCTCCCCACGTTCAGAGATTCTTTAACCAGCAGATAAGGGCTGTTGTCTGGGACAATTTCCTGAGATTCCAGCCCTTCTTATCCAATCATTGCCTACTTGTCTTTCAAAATTTGGGGTTTAGATATTTCCTCTGAAAGAACTCCCCCAGTCCTCCTAGGCTCGTTAAGATCACGTGCTACCTACATCCATATGATTCTGTCACATGACCCTCATCACACCTGTAATTACATGTGTAGGGAAGTTCAAACATTTCCTCTGAAGATCTGAGATTTCAGTTTGTTGAAATAAACTGGCAATAGACAGATTCACAGGAGAAAAGCCATCACAAATTTATTTGATCATAGTTTTACATGACATGGGAGGCTTCAGACTGAAGACCCCAAAGACCCAGGGTGAATGATCCATTTTTATGCTTAGGTAGATGAAGCATGGCCAGCCAGGTAGCAAGATGATTAAACAAAAAGGGTGTGATCTAATAGTAATAGACTGAGGGGCGGGAAACCCAGCAAGCCCTGCTTGTTTGTATTCTTCTTGCAGCATTCCTTCCTTCTGAGTATGGGGCAGCACCCTCTTTGGAATGGGGGTCTTATGACCTACAATCAAACAAGGGAGGCCAGAGAATTTCTTTATGGCCAATTCTCACACAGAAAGGTGGGGGAAAGTTGGCGTCATATTTTTAGGTTTTATGGCTGGCTTTGGGGAAAAGGGGTTCTGGTTTTTATGGCTCACCATGGGGAAGAGGAATTATAGTTTCTATGGCTAGACTCTGTGGAGAATGCGGGGTGAGAGACAGGAGGGCAAAGATAGAAACTGCTTTCGAGGCTGCTGCTTTGGAGTATCATTTTCTGAGCCTCAATACATGCTCAGTGTTCATCTTCCTCACCTTATTGTAAGTTCCAGAACAGCCAGACCTTTTTGTGTCTGTATTCACCACTGTATTTCCAGATCATTGTATTCACTCACTAAACACTTGTTGGAAAGAATACAAATATTCTTAATACTGTACCAGTTTAATCCCTCCTAATGTCTTGCTGGATCAGTCTAAAGGGTATTTCTTTAAAGCCTTCAGCATACTATTCTCTGTCTGGGGTGATGTTCCCACAAGTGATTACTTCCTGACCTTCAGGTTTCAGCTGAAACCTCATCTCTTCATGGAGATCTTCCGTCACTTATGTGGGTAATTTTCAGTTACTTTACCTTATTTGTTTTCTTCATAGAGCTCATCAAGATTTATAGTTATATATTAAATTTTTCTTTATTCAGTGGCTATGCTGAGGGAAGGGCTGTGTCACTAGGGTCTAGCTAGGAAGATGCTTTCTGTTTTTTTGGTTTTCCCCAAATAAACAGAAGTTGCATGTGTAAATGTTTGGTGAATGCCTATCTAAATATATTGTCAGTTTCAGGCTCATGGGCTGTGGTTTTGCATCATGATTATTCTAGTATCAAGCATGGTTCTTTACACATATTAGGAGCTCAAATTTTTATTAAATGAAGGAATGCATAAACAATGTCTTAGAATTATGTAAATCTTAGGACTTTTGCAATATCTTATATAAAACTTGCCATTTATACTTATTAGCAACAAATCCAAGTGAGATGAGTTGCACATCTAAGAAAACACCAATTACCAAAATGTATCTATATAACTTTTATTCAGTAAGTATTAACACCTGGTGTGCAAGGTGCTATTGAACCTCTGTAAATAAGACAGATCATCTACTACAGTGGTTTTATTATTGTAACTGGGGTGGGTCTTCTCTCTATATTTCAGGAGTGTTACTATGAACATAGGATAAGATGATTGACACTCGTTTCTTCATCTATTAAGAATAGTAGCAAATCCAAAATCATCCTTTTTCCAGAGGTCCCCTAGGGCTACATACTCAGAGCCAGACTCCCAGTGCTGCCCTTGGGTAATGGGAAAGTGCCTCAGAGAGGAAATTCTGATGTACAGAGCCTGCGGTCCCCAGAGTGCTAAGGCCCATCCTCTTCTGGAGCTCCTGGGCAGAGTCATCAGGTACTTGGGAGCTTGGGAGCTTAGGGGCTGAACTGGGTCTTCTGTTGAAGACACTGTCAGGTGCATGGTGGGGGTGGGGGTGATGCCTCTTTAAAGCAGTTCTGTCACTTCCCTGGCTACAGGACAGTATCAGAGTGTGGGTCAGGATTGAGATGCATATCTACTCTGCCAACTCCCAGGCTCAAAGCCAACAGTCCCAGTCCTGAGGCTGCTCTGATTTTAAACTAAAAAATAGGAAAGGCTTAGTTCTGCTTTTTTTTTTTCCCCCACCAAGGACAGTGGGGCCACCTAGTCACACCAATCTTTGTTAAGTAAAATGATTTTTTAGTGATTCCAAGTAGTTTTCTCTCTGGAAAATATGAGTGATGAGTTGGTGTTTCCAGAGAGACTGCAGGATTCCCACCCCAGTCACCCACCCAGCCTCTTCCAAAGAAGGTAGGACTCATTTTTTCCTTATTCTTTCACCCTTTGTAAAAGTATCTTTCTTGCTGAGGCAGAGAGGGGAGAAAGATTTCAAGTTTAATCTGTGTCAGGATGATCCACCTATAGTAATATTAGGCATGATGAGATGTTTGCAGATACAGTAGTCTCCCCTTTATCTGTGGCTTTAGTTACCCATGGTCTACTGTGATCAGAAAATATAAAATGGGGAGCTCCAGAAATAAACAATTGATAGGTTTTAAATTGCACGTCATTCTGAGTACCCTGAAGAAATCTCATGTTGTCCTGCTTTGTCCCACCCAAGACATGAATTGTCTCTTTCTCCAGCGTATCCACACTGTAGATGGGACCTGCCCATTGGTCATCAACATCATTGAGGCTCAGTGACCCGGGATCATCTGAAGCAGATGATGTCCTTCTGATGTAGTATGAGAACTTCAATAGCAACCTAACGCTATGGCACAAAGCCTACATCATTCGGGTCCCCTCAGTTTATCATGTAGGCATTTTATTATCTCACATCCTCGCAGGAGGGGTGAGTATAGTACCGTGAGATATTTTGAAAGCGTGATCTCATTCATATAACTTTTATTACAATATGTTGTTATAAGTGATCTCATTCATATAACTTTTATTACAATATGTTGTTGTAATTATTTTGTTGTTATACTCTTTTTGGGTGTGAGATAGGAGCTTGCTCTGTTGCCCAGGCTGGAGTGCAGTGGTGCAATCACACTTCTAATCACCTCTGTGGGTTACTCATTGCTGGGTGCTCCCCTGTGTAGTTGTGTGACACAAATATTAATGAACTTTTTTTTCTCTTTTTAATCTGTCTTTGCCTAGTTCATTTTATAGTCCTCTAAGCTGGAGAACTTAAGATGAGTGGAGGCAGATACTTTTTTCCTTTCCTATAGTGCCATAAAATTAGTAGAAATAGAATAATAACACTTGGCATGAGTTCACAGGTGGGAGATATCACATTTGCTTGTAGGAACCAGAAAAACTGTGGAAAAATTGGCTTTGGAACTCCACTCAGAGATCAGGACAGGGCTTGGCCATGCAGAAATATGGCAGAGAGTGGAAAGAAAGCATGGGGTGTGATTGCGGTGAAAGAAATGGAAAGTTAGTGCTAGAACCAGCTCATAGATATCATTGACTAGCCAACTAAGTAGACTTGGCTTTATTTAGGAAAAAGAGTTTTAAGCAGAGCTATGGTATGTGTGTAGAAATGATGGATTGAGGAGCATAGTTGGAAACTTAAAATATTCCAGGAGGGAAGTTAATGAGAGCTTGATTTAAAGTAGAAGCAGTGGAAAAGGAGAGGAAAAAGATGGACTGGGGTGAAGGAGGCACAGTAATGGACGTAAGGAGGACAGAGTCAAAACAGCAGGTGGCTCCTCATGGAAAGATCAGCTGGGGGAACAGTGGACTCACCCCAGGGGATCGGATTCCTGTTCTATCCCAGGGAACGACTGTTTAACATCTCCTGAAAAGTTCCTGAATTTTCAGAATCGGAGTATAATTTACTTAGAGCCCATGAGCTTTCCTTCTTCCGTTCATGCATTTATCCTTATGAATTATGTTTGTCCATTTCCATAATTAGGAAAATAATCACTCTTGACATGAAGCTGGTCTTTAGAGACTTTAAGTAGTTTCATATACTTGTTCTCATTTTATCTAATCAAAGCATACCATGAGGAAGGCTTCGGTGCTCTTTTATAGGTGAGAGGCAGTGTACATTGTGTAGCTGTCATCGATATTATTGGTTAAACTAAAAAGTAATAACAAAATGCCATCTGTGAGTAGCTGCAGTAAACTCATGAATGTGAATCCCCACGAGTACACGTGGGCAGCTGTAGTTTTAAAGAACATGAGGCAAGAACCATAAATACGTTGTTTCACAGCCCAGGTTCTACGGGCAGACTAGAAATAAACTCCTTTGCAACCAGTTAGCAGCAGCATAACCTTGGGCAAGTTACTTAGCTTTTCTGAGCTTTAGTTTCCTCATCTACATAGTGGGGTTACATGACATCATCATTCGATGAAAAAAGATACTCGTGTCAGAAACAGCTCACACACTGCATTTCTGATTTGGCAAGTGCCAGACATTCACTAAGAGTTTTACATGCAATACCTCAGTTAATCCTTGATGTGTTACCTGTAGAGGAGCTCCCAGCTGCCCCGAGTTACAGGTGGCATATCTCTGTGGGTCTGCAGCAATTTCAGTTCTTGCTTCCTCAGAAGAAAGACTATGAGGAGCGTAAAGCCGTCAAATAGACTGAGGCAAGTCTCAGAGCAGGGGTGGAAATTTATTTAAAAAGGTTTTAGAGGCTGGGCACGGTGACTCACACCTGTAATCCCAGCACTTTGGGAGGCAGGGGCCGGCAGGTCATGAGATCAGGAGATCAAGACTATCCTGGCTAACATGGTGAAACCTCGTCTCTACTTAAAAAAAAAAAAAAAAATTAGCCAGGCGGTGGCAGGCGCCTGTAGTCCCAGCTACCTGGGAGGCTGATGCGGGAGAATGGTGTGAACCCGGGAGGCAGAGCTTGCAGTGAGCTGAGATCGCGCCACTGCACTCCAGACTGGGGACCAGAGCAAGACTCTGTCTCAAAAAAAAAAAAAAAAAAAAAAAAAAAGGGCTTTAGAACAGGAAAGGAAGGCAGGTGCACTTGGAAGAGACCCAGGCAGGCATGTAAAGATTAAAGAGAATAAAAGAGGCATTTAACCTTGATCCTGGGTCTGTACAGGTCAGACTGTGATTCTTCCCTTAGGATGGGCTTCCCGCATGCGTGGTGCCTTCCTTACCCTTGGGAACTGAGCAGACACAGTGTGTTTAGGAAGTTGTATGCATGCCTATCTGAGGCTTTTTTCCTTTTTCCTGAGGAGTGTACCGGGAAGATCGTATTTTACCATTTTGTCTCCTATGCGCATGCCCAGGAAGTTTCTTCTCCTTGGCATCGGCATTCAATCAACGCTTTAAAGTTAATAGCTGCGGATCATCAGGGAGTGGCCTCTCCCTGGATCCCTGTGTGGGCTGGCAAATTATCATTTTTAGAGAGGCAGTGTGACAATTGTCAAACCATCACTTGGCATTCCTAATACCGAGAGAACCTTCTCTTGCCCTGCTCATGCCTATCTAAATACCTGTAACAAAAGTAGCCCTGGAGCAAATACTTGTAGCATTTACATTTTATAGAGAAGAAAATTGGAGGCCTTTGGAATATTAATTTGTCTAGATTACAAAGTTAGTACATGGCAAAACTGAGATTTAAATCTGTTTTCTGATACTAGATTGAAGATTTTAACCATTATTCTATACCATCTTTGTGTATGGAAAGTACTTAACATGGTGTCTGGAATTCAGTAAATATCAAATGTATTTTACTACTACTACTACTATTATTCTCAAGTCAAATTACAGCTTCAATGGCACAATAGATGTATTCTATGAACTATTTAATGTTTTGGACCTAAGGCTCCTCTCCAGTCTACACCAGTCTAAATGTAATTTAATGTTATGGATATAAGATTTAAATAAACATTGACAGAGCAGAATCAGGATGAAACCAAGTTTTTGAAGTTTCAGTATTAAGATACAAAATGGACTTTAGAATGGATTAGAAGGTTAAGAGAGAAAGCTGATAAGGAGACATGAAAAGGAGGAGAAAGTGAAGGGAGGACCAGAAAAAGTACATTATTCGTGTTAGTATTTTTGTCACTTTTCCCAATGAATGAAAAAGCAGTTGCTGCCATGGAGCCTATACCACAGAGAAAAATGATCTCACCACTGCCAGGATGGCCTGTAAGCCAGCCATCTACCCTGCAGACTGACTGAGGGGACAGCATGAATTACATATAAAACCTATTGGCTACTAGAACCGTGTGAGGCAGCCAGGACAGGACCCCTGGAGAGAGAACGGCAGACATTCTTGCTTAAAATGGCAACATGGAAAGCTGCAGGATTCTTGTTAAAGGGCTGTATACCACAAGAGTCTGTGGAGTGGCTCGAGAGAAACGATGGACTGAAGCTGCCAGGCTGGAGAGAAACCTTGGCTTGTGAAAAGGAGAAGGCTATGGCTTCCACCAGAGGCAGGATCAAATCCTTGGCTGGAAGTTCTTCCAAGGGCTTGAACTTGAGGTCAGTCAGCACAGGGTACTATGTGGGGGTGGCATCCATGAGTGCAGGAGATTTTACAGCACTTTCCTCTTGCCTCAAAGGAATTGCTAATCTGAAGAGTGCCAATGACCAGGTACTTAATGCCATCGAGGTTCAGTATCTGTGCCTTATTCTCTAATTCCTACTCTGTTCAAATATCTGCATGGAACCACATTCTAAATTAAGCCAGACCTCCAAGTTGTATCTGTTTTACCTGTATCACTTGCTGATGCATCCTGAAGTGTCCAGAGCACTTGGCTTTCCCAGGAAGCATCATTCTTCTGGGTCATGCTCAAGACAATGGTACTTTTCAGACCTATCTCTACCTGACCAAAGTAAACTTTCTTAAAGAAAATTGACACCAGACAAAGATTGAACTTCATTGAATATGGTTAGTCATTCCAAAAAGTATAGTTGAATCCATATTTAAAGAGTTTATAATAATATATGTATACTATGCTATTTGGACATGGTTTTTTTAATGGAATTTAAATTAACTAGAAGATTATAGATATGTCTATATACAAACAAATTTGATTTGCCTGGTAAAACAAGTGCCATGTTTTGTTTCACAGAGCTATCCAATAGTTTGATTGATTTTACTGAATGAACGAGTCATTTTTGTGCTGTTTTGGCTGTAGAAGTTGTTTCATGTAGGCTGTGGACACAGTGTACATTAAGCCATGTTGGTTCAAATAAGCAAAGAATGTGGTTGCTAGACTCATGGAGTTCACATTGTTTTGTGTTTTAGTCAATATTGTTCATATTTAGAATGTTTAAATGTGCAGAATCCTTCACTGTAAAGCCCTTTCACATGCTGAATTTCAATGAAAAAAAAATGCAAGTGCTTTTTAATGATCCAGATGGGCAATCTAACCGCTAACGTTTTACAAGGGCTATCGTACAACTTCGTGCCTCTTCTTCCACTTTCTTTCATTGCTACTTCCAAATACTCAATTTGTGCTGTAGAAAATACTGCAAATTTTTAGCAAGTTTTGAGTGAAAACAGAGTTATAATAGAAACCATTATGCATGCCTCTGCTGCTGAGAGCAGACCTCATGTTTTTGTAGTCACCCATTGTTAATGCAGCAGGAGAGCCCTATCCTAGATTCTTTGTGTCTCCAGACTACTTTATTTCCTTTCTTCTCACCATCAGAGAATGTTTCCTTTTTCCCTGTGTCTCAGAGCCCATGAGACTCTGAGTCCTTTTGGCTCTATTTCGTGCTATTTATCTTATTACTTTTTCTGTTTAAATTCTCATATTCTTTCTGCTTCTGTATAAACAAGGCTGGATTTGCTATTGAATCAAAAGCTGAGGGAAGGATAGTTAATTATTTCTGAACACCTGTTATGTGCTTAGCAGTATAGGGCTTTGCATACTTTATTTCTAATAAAATAACTATATACACATGGTATTAAATCCACATTTAAAGTTGCAGAAACTGAAGCACAGAGATTAAGCAAAATGCCTAAGATCATGCTGCCAGTATGTAGCAAAGCTCATGGAAGACATCAGTACTGTTGCCTACCAAAGTCTTTTCTCTTCTTTACTATGCTGTGGTCTGTTTGCCAGGTGTAGCTTATGGTGGGTCACCTTCCCAGGCATGGGACACTCATCTTCCAGTGACAACCATGAAACTTTTACCATAGGATGCATTTCTTTGATTTTGCTCCCTTTTCTTTTGCCAGCCTGTCTGGGAACCAGAGCTGTAACTGCAAACCTACTAGACTTAACACTCTTGTCTGACTTCAAAGACTCTGCTTTTTGCACCCAGTTATACTTCCTATCAGCATGATCAGTCAGTTATTACCTGCCCCTGCCCACCAAGCACCAAAGAGTACAATTAAGTGCTTCAGTGGCTGAATTTCTTGGAAATGATTTACCTTAAATATTCCTCAGCTGCTCTTTTCTAAGCTGTTCTTCCACAGGAAGTATCAGTAAGAATACAGTTGCAAGAAACAAAAAAATCCTGCTATTTGAAGCAAAATAGGATTCAAAACAAGAAAAGAGAAGCTTCTAGGCAGGTCCTCCAGGAGTGACCCTAACTCAGAACAATACTGAGGAACAGGCCAGTCAGCAGAGTGGCTCCCTCCACCACAGTAAAGGATAGGAATCACAAGGCTACAACAGTGGACTCCGCAACTGCTGCTGGGCATCCCTGTGGCAGTGATTGGGCACTGGAGCACCATTTCAGAAAGACCCAATGTCTCTGGCTATGGCTGTCCACAGAAGACAGCAATGAAGTAGATCATTGCCCTCCAACCCACTTCTGTTTTCTGCATCTTGCATGAGTGGATCTCATGCGTGGAACCTGCTTGGCATCTAGAATCCTAGATGCAAGGGAGTTTGAAATACTATTTCTTAGTTTTTCAGTATTTGCGTCTCAAAAACATACTTTAGAAAGTAGAGGGAACAGAACACCGGTAAGCCAATTCTTATTTACCAGAGGGGTATTCAGTAAACATTAGATGTGTTTTGTATTAAAATGAGGAGAATTAAATAGTTATAATACTGTGAATAAAACAACACTAAAACTCACCAACTGGATAATTGGTGTTTTATCCTACTGGATGGGTGTTAATATTTGTGTTTTTGTTATACTATTTGACAAAAAGTTTTCTAGAAAGTGGAGGGAATTTGTCTTAATCACCTTGAGTCCATGTAGAGTGACTTAAAGTGTAGAAAGTAAGGTCTACCATCTTTATAGTATGGAGAAACTGAAAAGAATGGAAGTATATCTTGTTGAAAACTGCTAGACTTGTGTTATATCTCGGATTAAACCAAGAAACCATCAGTAGTTCAGGGAATATAAAAGTAAGTCAAAGCAAGCTAATCAAGACTACAGAAGACAAATTAACATTGGAAATACCAAGTAACAACAACAAAAGGCTGAGGTTATTTATGTAAAAGTGAAAAACTTTTCTAAAGATTTCAGAAATGGTAACATTAATGACCTAATTAAAATTGACAACATGAAAACTAATACGTAAAGGTCTTTAAATTGGGCCCAAAGCTAAGTCCTCCTTAATCAATTTCTGCCAGAAACAAGTTATTGGAATAACAAGGACATATACCTCATAAGGGAGACTTTTTTTCTTGGAATTATTTTTAATTGGACTCTAAACTAGCCATCTCAAACAGTTTTGTTAAAAAAATAAATGTATGAAGCAGAGTGCAAAAGACAAAATATTAATATTTGAAGAAGAAGTTAGCTTTTGAGAACTGAAATCTAAATATAATGCCAACTTTTGTTATCTGTGTAAGATGAAATTCTATTTTGGTTCCTTTTTCTTGTCTACTTCCTAAGGCTAACTATTCTGATCCATTTTTTAAAAGCACTGTAAAAATGTTTGTATTTTAATTTCTTTTTAGATATAAATGATTTAATTTTATTTCCCATAAGCCTATTTCATTAAATTTGAGTCCTGGAAATTTGATTTTAAAAAATATATGATGTATATAAATACAAATGCTAAGCTTGTTGTAGTTCATTTCATTTACCTTCACAAACTCGTGAAATTGTTTCAATAGATTAATTATGCAATTATATGTCCCCATTTGAATGATACTATGTCTGAAATCAAAACAATCTGCATTCTAGACATTTAAAAATAAATGCAAAGTTATTACTATCAAAAGTAGCTGGCAGAATTGCTTATTTCCAATAGAGTTACAAGAGAAGCCTGGTTTACGTAACAGGATTCTTAGGTTATGTTCCCTAAAAGCAGAGCCTGAGACAAGGATTTAGATGCAGATTTATTGAGGGAGTGTTCTTCAGGAAAAAAAATCTGTAAGAGAGGAAGTGAAGCAGGAGAGGGAAGGTGAATTAGTGGGGAAAGGGCAATGCCCTGTGGGTTTAGGCAGCTCCCATCAGCTGAGGACAGTTCCTGGAGAAGGGAGGGAATCATACTCTTAAGAGCTGGGAGAGGGTGCACTGCCTCACAATGCAGACAGGGGTTATGGATTACATGCTATTGCAATAGACAAAAAAGACCTTCAATTGGCATAGCAGACAACAGCCATGATAGTTGCTTCCTTCTGGCCCAGTCTAACATGAACTAAATTGTCAGCAGTGGCTGCAGAGTGGGTAGTTCTGGATGCTTATTTTTCTACCATGGGATTATCAAAACCATATATGGCTTGAGGACCAGGGTAGGCTTCAGAAAAAGATCAATTGGTACATATGTTAAGCAATGAGTTATGATAAGACCAGGTTTCAAAGATGAGCTGGGACAATCAGATTTCTTAATTTGCATATTTGAAGTAGGCTATATTGGAAGCAGAAGCTGAAAAGCCGTGATGACCTAATGTACAGGCTGGAGTTTTGAGGGAGGCAGATACTATGAGTTAGCAGTAACCTCGAGGTGGAAAAATGGCAAGCAGACAGCACAGAGCAAAGAGGCCAATTGTTGGAGAAATGGAGAACGGGAGACAAAGCAGAAACCTGAAGGGGAGTTGAATTACATTAGTAGAGCACTGGACCAAAGAACTACAAAGTCCTGATGGTGAAATACTTTTGTTTTTTCAAGTAGGAGGGAAGATGTCA
Organism: Hylobates moloch; assembly: GCF_009828535.3. Classification (NCBI taxonomy): domain Eukaryota; kingdom Metazoa; phylum Chordata; class Mammalia; order Primates; family Hylobatidae; genus Hylobates; species Hylobates moloch. Next base: position 87,359,319 of record NW_026652284.1, read on the forward strand.
AACAGCATGCTCAAGAAACACTAGACTGGATTGATGTGTGATTGCTCTCTAGGGAGGGTAGATACGGCTATTTGCATGACGTAGTTTTTTCAATCATTAAAATGCATCTGGTATGCCTTAAAGTGGAATTGTTTTGTATTGATGAGAACCAGGGAATCCTGGAGGCCAGGATGCTTCTTCCAAAAGGAGAATGGTAAAGAAGGGAACTTTGAAAAAGACAGATTCGAAAGCAGAATTTTAGTTATAAGTAGTAGATTGTGTGATGTAAACCTATTTAATAGTGATTTTATTTTTTTATTTGCAGAAGTGTAATTTGCCCATGGGGCTGAGGGAACAGTTGACATTTGGATTACACAATATTGTTTGGTAAATGCCCTGAGAGAGGTATAGAGGTATGCAAAGAATTCCAAGTGAAATCACAGGAAAGGTGCTTGCCAATCTAATTTCTACAGAAGCAGAAACCAGAGAGAGACTCACAGGATGGCCAGGGGTTGGTCTGGTGAAGAGGAGGAGAGCTCAGGTCATTGATTGGCACAATGGTGAAAAATGTTGGACTTGATTGTGTCGAGGGTCTTGCTAGCTTTGAGTCCATGACTTTTTTTTTTTTTTTTTTGAGATGGCGTCTTTCTCTGTCCCCCAGGCTAGAGTGCAGTGATGCGATCTCGGCTCACTGCAAGCTCCGCCTCCCGGGTTCACGCCATTCTCCTGCCTCAGCCTCCTAAGCAGCTGGGACTACAGGCGCCCGCCAACACGCCCGGCTAATTTTTTGTATTTTTAGTAGAGATGGGTTTTCACCGTGTTAGCCAGGATGAGTCCATGACTTTTTATAGTGCTCTTCTTGAATGTGAGATCTTAGGAATATTCATCTCCTTTAGCAGGGGGAGAGAGAATCTCAGGAATATTAATCTCCTTCAGCACAGCGTAAGAGAATCTTTCCTGCCCTGGCTCAGGGTGTAGTGAGGAGAGTCATTTCTACTAGGGTATAGTGTGTCTAAACCAGTGGGTAAGGAGGGCGAGAACCCAGTTATCACAACCCATCCTGTGTCACTTGTGAGAATATCCTGTAAGTGCTATTAAACATAAAAGTTTTTAAGTTAAGAGGAGTGGTAAGCTCTCTAGAAATTGTTGTATCTTCATTAGCAATTAAATGATGAAATATTTGACCCAAGAAGAATCATGTGTACATGCCTGTGTACAAGTGTTTATGTGTGAAAACATATCCATAAACCTATTTTTATGAGGTCGAGAGAATCTTAGACACACTTGATTGTTTCTGCATTTGCTCTTTGCATTTAAGCTTTGATCAATTGATTTCCTGAATATGGCATTAAAACAGGTTTCAAGATAATGAAGACTACAAAACATATCATAAAATGAAATAATAAAACAAAAAAATGGGATGGGTAGATTGAGAACAATCTCATAGCATAAAGAGCCCTCATCATATTTGGTGGTAGTATTTTTTTGTGGGCATCTAATTCTATGATTAGAGAACATTTAATATAAATTCAGCAGAGAAATCTTAGTCATCAGTGATTACCTAGCTAAGAAATTCTTGGATTCCTCTTGAAAGCACCGTGTAAGTCTACTACAGATGTTTCTTCCATCCTAGATTCTGGAGAATATCTAGGAGATAATTTCACAGTTTCTGGTGCTAACAGTGCTAAATCATAGATACTTAGAGAATTTAATTTTAAGTGGAAATGTTCGTCTGTTCCCACTGTTGTCAAAAATGAAATACAACCACTACAAGAAAAAGTATTAATGAGATCAGTTCAAGGTCAAAACTTCAATGGAATTCTCTAAAAATCAAAACAGGGTGCCCCTAATGTGATAATATGTACTTACAAACAGAGCTTTGTGGTTTATGCCATCAACCGCTTTGCAAAATCTTGCCAATAATTTTATTGCCATAAAAATTGGAGAGTTGATTAGTGGGTTACTTAAAGCTGTAATCTTAGCCTTTAGTGGATTTATTTAAATGTAATTTAAATGGAGTTCTTTAATATTTATTTTAACAAAAGTTTACTTAGAAATTTAAGATTGGAAAATAGTTTCAAATGAGTAGTGCTGGAACTAAAAGTAGTTGGATATGTGGCGTTTTTCCAAGGTGGTCGGATTTCCCTCAAGGCCAATTTGTCATTGATGAAGCATCTGTCCAAAATCATTCATCTGTGTTTTGAGAACTTAGGATCAATCAAACTCTGTTTTGATAGTCAACTCTTGTTTTCTGAGTAAAGATGGATGATGATAGGTGAATGTAATATTTTGGGTTTAACTTTAATGATGTCTATTTTTTTTTCTGGAATTAGAAAAATACCAGGGTGGTATTTTGGACTTTTGCCTTATCTCACAGTTAAGTGCTTACTGGAAACTCAGAAAAGAAAACAGTTGAAGGATATTTAGAAGTCATATGAATTTCTTCATTTTGCACTAATGGCACTTTTTAATGTGATTGTTGTTTGAATATACTAGTAGTGATGGAGCCGGATATTTATGAAAATAAACACTGAAGATTAGTCTATTTTGAAACCTTTTTTGATGCACCAAAACCATAGTGTCATTCTACTGTTGCCACATACTCTATCACCTAGATCATCTTCCCCGTTTTAGCCAGAGACATACATGAAGAATATTGTGCTAATATATTCATAAACTGAAAGTTTTAACCTTCACCAATAAAGGATATATAACTTTAAAATGGAATCTCTAGAAAAAGATAGGTATTATAGATTAAGCTTTTTACTTAACTATTTGTTCATTTATTTACTAAACATTAATTGAACGCCTGCTCAGTTTACATGGCATTATGTGTTTAATGATCTATCTCTTATCAGACTGTGAGAAACTTCTATTCCAGTGGCTGGATTAATGGCTAATATTTAGTAAACTTTGTATACACACTTGACAAATAAATGAATGTAAGTATTCAGAAATGATTCTTTAAAACGAAGGGAAGAGAGACACTTAACATTTTTAGCATGTAGTATATAGTTTATGTTAGGTTATTTGTTAATCAATTCAACTATATTATCTTCTTTGTTTTATTCAATTATTACAGTAATCATTTGAGGAAGTAGGAACATAATTGAACAAGTCACTGAATCTTTGATTCTAAGTCATTGGACTGGGAAGTCAGGGCTGGGAGTTGATCTGTATGATCCCAGGGTTTGTGTGCTTAGATTGCAACAGTTGGCTGCCACACACAAACTCTTACCACTTTACCAGGTTAAATAAGAAAGAACTTAGTTGACTACTGTTTACACTAAAAAGGAATTCTGGTAAATTTCAAAATTGATATTTTCTTTTTTTCCAGTAGCCACTATTATGTATCCTTCTTAAAATTGAGATGGAAGAACAGTAAGTGTTGTTATTATAAAAGTTCCAATCAATTAAAAAGGATACAAAGCATACATTTTGATAGTAAATATATGAAAATAAGGAAATATTTGAAATTTGTATGCTTGGATACCTAGAAGCATCAGAACATAAAAATGATTAAAATTTGGGTGAATTAATTTAAGTGGCTAGATGTATAATATGCAACACAGCAATATGTTGTATGGGAAGCTATTAGATTTGAGAATAGGTCTGGCGTAATCCAATACTTAAAGGCCCATTCTAAGAGTTTTTAGAAACCAGACTGTAGACTTGCAAGATTGAAAGCAGAGAAGTTATTTAGGTGGGTTGTACAATTTTCCAGGATGAAGAGGACTTGGAACAGGCTACCACCTGGGTAGAAGTGGTACATTTTGTGTGTATTTTGAAGAAAGAACCAATGAGTTTCATTGATAGATTGTGGCACAGGAGAAAAAGAGGTAGGATAATGCTATAAATTTGGGCCTAACAGGATGAATAAAATTGACATTTACTGAGAAGAATATTGGGGATAAAACCATGTTGAAGGTAAGGAGAATCAGAAAGTTTTGAACATGCAAATGTTAGGAGCTTTTTAGGCATCTAAGTGCAGACGTTGAGTAGATAGTTGCATGTATGAGTCTGGAGATTGGGGCTAGAGCTGCACATTTAGGAATCACCAGATCATGAAAGATTTTTAAACTGAGGCCTTGATGATATCACTTCAGAATGAGTTTGGTTAGAGAAGAGCAGAGCACTGAGGGTTGAGTTATCAAGGCATTCTGACCTTGAGAAGGTGGAGCAATGACGAGGGTCTAGCTAAAGGATCTTGGGAAAAAGTGGCCAGGAAGGTAAAAGACTTATAGTACTTTGTGTCTGAAAAGTGAAGAAGAGTTTTTGTAGAAGGAGTTAATATTATTAAATGCTGCTAGTGGACCACATATGATGGAGACTAATGATTGATTGGGTTTATTGCTGAGGAAGTCACTGGCAAAATTGACTGGAACAGTTTTGGTGCACTCGTGTCCATGAAAGCCTGTTTGGAATGGGCCTGAGAGAACAGGAGAAGGAATAGAGAAAGTGGGTATAATTAACTCCTGAATTTTGTTCTAAAGACACTAATATTGATATTACGACAACTTGCTACACTCATGAGAATTATTCAGCAGAGAAAATATTGAAAAATCAATACTGTAGGAGAAAGAAGATAATTTCCTGGAGTGAGGTTCTTCAGTGAACAAGAAAGTCTGATGCCTAAGTGGAACGTTTGGTCCCACAACGAAGGGTGTATATTTTAGCTATTATAACAGAAGAGGAAGAGAGTATATGAATTCAGGCATGTGTGAGTTGATAGATTTGTAGGTGTGATGATGTACACATTCTCTTTTGTTTCTATTTTCTACATAAAATAAAAAGTAGAAGAGTTTTTTCAGCAAGAGGGAGATTCTACAAACTAAGTTGTAGACCCCCACCCCTCCCAAATATTTTGTATGTTGAAACCCTAACCTCCAATGTGATAGTATTTGGAATGGGGACTTTGGGACATAATTAGGTTTAGGGGAGGTCATGAGGCTGGGGCCTTCATGATCGGATGACATGCTCTTATGAGAAGAAACACCAGAGAGCTTGCCCTCTCTCTGCGATGTGAGGACACCGGGAGAATGTGGCTGACTACAAGCCAGAAAGAGGGTCCTCACCAAGGAACCACATCAGTCAACAACTTGATCTTGGAATTCAAGCCTGCAGAAATGTGAGAAAATAAATTTCTGTTGTTTAAGCCACCCAGTTTGTGATATTTTGTTACCTAAGCAAACTAAAACAGAAGAAGATACGTTGGAGATTTGAGGAGAAATTATGTAAAAGGTAATATAGGAGAATAGTAAAGTGAATTGAGCAGGGAAATGTAATAGTAAGTTTGGCAGGCAGTTCTGAGGGCTTACCTAAGATTTTTATTCATAAAGTTGGACTGTTCAGCATAGTTTCAGGCTTTATTCTACTATTATTCAGCTATTTCAGTGCACAGAGAACAGTGTTGGACAAGGAAGTTGAGTTATTGGGATATAATATGATGGAGAGAAGGAAAAGGAATTAGGGTGTTTACAACCATATGGTAAGTATGGTGTATAAAGATCACGTCAATGGTGGCAATGTGCTAATAAACAATTGTGAGTGTGAAACATGTATGATCTATTAAAAATTCTAACAGATGGGGTGGGTTTGTCATCTGTCAACTTGGCTAGGCTCAACAATATTTCCTAGAATTCCCTTTCTTGTATATTGCCAGTTAGAATGGACCACTAGAGAATGTTCACAGGATATTTGGGGAATGGAAATTAAACAGAAACCATTGTGGTTCATAGCCAGTGGGGCTGTTTTTGATCTTGATTTGGACAGCAACTGGGTCTGCAGCTTTAATTCCTTCCCCTGGATCCTCCTCCTCCTCTTGGCAGGTATGCGTCTAACTACATGACAGCTGCCGTCTTTCTGTGCAGAACACTGTGTCATCAAGATTGCAGGCAGTGAGAACTGGCATGGGTTTTATTATTTCCTCATGGGTTCCAGCTCCTTCTTGTAAGTTCTAGTTGGTCCTTGATCTCCCCTGCATTACATCCATCTTGTGTCCTCAACTTTCTGCCCTGCAGACTTCAAGCTCCAACATCAGATGGAAGACAACAGCCTTACAAATACTGCTGAGCCAGCTCCCATGATTGTGTAAGATCCAATCTTGATAACCTGTCCCTTATTTTACATGCAGTGGTTCTGCTTCTCTGATAGAATTCTTTCTGATGCCAGAGATTTGTAGCACATGTCATGTTGTAAACTGAGATGATTAATTATTGGGCAAGTGTCAATTCTCCCTGAAAGCAGTTATGAATTTAATAGTCCTGATACAAATCCAGTGGGATACCTCCGAGAACTTAAAACGTCAGTAAGAATAGTTTAACAGTAAGTATGCCACAGAACACAGAAAGTCTCTGCACTGAATCCCTGAGGCTCCCTGGTGGGACCATAAGGCTGGAACAAATTAACAGAAGTGGCCAGGTTCTGTACCATGCTTTGAAGCATGACATAGTTAAATTGTGTGGAAGGTCTGGAGCAAGCAAACATAAACCAGAATGCAAGACATTCATTTCAGATGGCAAGAATTAAGTAGAATAAAACTGTAGTTATAGCTAGCACATACGGTATATCTATGTGTGAGACACTCATTTTCTAAGTGCTACACACACATATTACCTCATTTTATCATTACAGTAACCCTATGAGGTAAGTATTATTGTTTCAATTTTACACATCAAAAATGGAATCAGAGAGATTGAAGAACTTGCCCCAGGTCCCACCAGTAAGTAGCAATAAGGTCACACCAGAGAGTAACTGAGGTTAGAACTCTTACCCTACTCTCTCCTATTTTTCTTCGTTTTGACTTCAGCTCTGCTATTTGAGAAATTACCCTGGTACAGGCAGAAAATGGAGCAGCTCAATACCCGCAAGATACTCTTTAGAGCAGGGGTCTCCAACCACCTGAGCTCTGCCTCCTGTCAGATCAGCAGTGGCATTAGATTCTCATAAGAGCACGCACTCTAAGTACTATTCTTAGATTGACGGATGTAAGTACTAGATCCCTGCACATACGATCTAGTACTTTTGCAGAATCCGTGGAAAAATTGTCTTTGACCAAACCAGTCCCTGGTGCCAAAAATGTTGGGGAACACTGCTTTAGAGGAAGGTAGTAGTAATTAATCTTGTAACTAAGTGAATGCATTTGGACCGCTGAAGATGGAGAAAATCAACTCCATGAGCAGAGCCAGGAAAGACAGGTAAAAACAACTGACCCTGTCATTAATCTTATGTGTTGCTGGGCTATTGGCATAAGGCTGGCAGAATGACCCAGGGACAGACCATTGAGTGAAACATGTTAAGGAGCAAAAACCAAGACAAAAGTTGTTTTACATCCTTATGTGTGGGGCATTTCAGTGCCTACCAACATAAGGACACTCCTTTGGCTCATTATCATGCCAAGGTGGATGGACAGATCAGCAATCAGAATAGGGAGGGAAGGATGTCATGCTGCTCCAGGCCTGTACACAGGTGGTCTTACTGTTAAAAAATAAGGCAGCATCAGTGGCTGGAACACATTGCCTCTGTGCAGTAGGGAAGTGGTTGGGCAGGTATTTTAGGGATTATCATTTTTCATAAAAGTCTTTGTAAGATTTTTAAGAGCTTTATACCCAAAGAAGTTCAGAGGTTCACCATTAATTATTGTGAAAAACTGGAAAGAGAATATCTAATCATAAATAAATGAACCATGGTATATCCACTCAATAAAATAGTAAATGCCACTAAAAGTATTTACAAAGATTATGCAATAACATGGCTACCATTAATGGAAGAGTAAGTGAAAAGAATTGAACATGAAGTCATGTATGCCATATGTAAGATACATATTATAAAGACACAAATATGTATTTTTTGAAGTACACCTATTTTTTTGTCAAAGGATTAGAATACAAAGACCACAGTTGTTAGAAAAAAGTAGTTGAAGGTAGCTGGTAGGAAAATGGATTGTTTTCCTTGTTTTGTTTCTACTTGTGTGAATTTTCAAATGTCTGTTAATGTCTCAAATGAAAAAAAGGAAGTTATATGCAATGACAGTAGTGTAAATTTAATTTTCAGAAAGAAAGGGAAACAAATGAACAAACATAAGCCCATTCAACCCAACATAAGTAAAGCCAAAGTGAAGTCCCCAAACTTCCAAAATGTAATTTAATGTTCCCCTATTGTAGCTGTTACAGGAATAGCTTTCAAAGTGAAGCCCATAATAGAACCTAAAATAAATAAATGTTCTGGATGTGCAGCAGAGCTTGGTTTATTTTGAATCAGTTGGCTGAAAAACTTTGTTGTGATTAACCTGCATGGGCAGGCAGAAATTTAACCTGAATCTTTGGTTAGATTGCATCCATCTTGCTTATTCCACCGAAAAAAAAATTAATATTGTATTGGGAACGGGTGAGGGTAGGAAGTGAGGAGAAATTACAGACGAGTGTGTTTTATATTAGAGACTCTTCTAGGCCATGGCTCCAAGGTAGAATTATTTGTTGGCACAACTACTCCTTTGCAAAACTGTTTATGGTGCGAAAGCAATGGTATGTGGGTGCACCTGCACCAGGTTTCTTCAGGTTCTCTCAGGAGATGACAGCCAGGGCTTCTCATTTGTGACCCACTAACATACTTTTAAAAATTTCTTCTGAAGGACTGGTTGTTATTAATGCCTAGCTCTTCACAAATGTTTAAAAACCCCATAAATAGCATTTTTCGGTTGTTGCCCTAAAACTAGGCTTTTAATGTGTGTGTGTGTGTGTGTGTGTGTGTATATATATATACACACACACATATATATATACACATTTATACACACATATATATGTATATATACACACTATTTTTTCTATATATTTAAAATATGTATGTTGTATATAATGAATTATATATATTTTCAAAAGTTTAGGAAAACAAAATAAATACTTGGATATATACGTATAAATTCCATGGACTCACAAGATGCTATATGTAATTTCACTTTTGTTTAAAAGTATCTCCTGCCCTTTTCCAAGTGTGAAATTAGTTATTTATTATAAAAGATAATATCAAAGAAAGTATGACAGGATAGTTTCGTCTATGCATTTTGGACTTCTGAAAATTTTTGAAGATAGATAGACACATGTAATAGACCATCAGGACATTTCATATTTGCTCTTCTTTTTCTGCATTCCAAGTGAGATAATTATGGGAATTTGTACATTCTGTCTATGCTAACACTACTATTTTTACTTTCAAATTTGACTGCTGCCTTCAGCATTGTGCAATGTTTGGCTAATATCACATTTTGGCTGTGTCAGGAGTTTCTTGGTATACATTATTGCAATAGATTTTGTTATTGGTTCCAGATATGTTTATATGTCTTGTTCTCAGTTTCTGGAGGTTAATCTGCCTAGCATCTTTCCTTTTCTTGCAGAAAGGAATTTAGGAATCCTTGAGAGTTGAATAAAATTGCCACATTTTTTTAAAAGAGCTGAATGAAGTTTTTGGAGAGAAAACTGTAAACTGACTCAAAGGGAAATCTTGCTAGGTATGAAAAATTGCAGACAAATTTACAAGTATTTTTATATATAGTCCCTTTCCATTCTTGCTGAGAATCACAAGTTGAAAAAAAGTGTTCGATGGTAGGCTTTTAAGTGCATGAAAAGCATCTTGGTGTACAGACTTCTAAAGTTGAAACTAGCTCTATATTTGGCCATTAAAATAAATGTAGTATGGCAAAAGTGGCCAGTACAGTAGTTTTCATTTTGTTTTGGCTAACCAATATGATAAACAGATGGGTTTATCTTACAAGCTGTTCCAGCCAACCAAGTTTTCAAAAAAAGCATTCAATTTTAATCGCTGTCTCAATATAAGCAATGCATTAATACATGTGAGTGACTGGATATAATCTAAACAGTTTTATCTTTATCTCTTATCACTCCTTTTAACTTTATTTAGTTGGGGAAACCTTTCCTCTATTAGATGAAAATTTAGCAGATTCCAAATGTTTATGCTCACACTTAAGGTATGTAGTTACTGTAAGAGATAAGATATAGTCTTAATGCATAATTTAAAAAATAATCCAGAGAAATATATTAGCACTTTAATCAAGAGTAAAAGGTTGAGTTCTATAGATGGCAGTCTGGGGGATTTGCAGAGGAGGAAGAAAAGCTTATTAGCACCCTTTTCCTGGGCCTGGATTCTCTAGCTGTAATTCTAGATTCTGCCAGGGAAGAAGGGAGAAATTTAGGGAGACAAAGAGGCAAGTTCTTTCCTAACTGGTGATAGGTACTGTCAAAACCTGACTTCTTACTCTGCAGGTGTTTGCAACTAACGCTTTTTCTTGTGAGTATTTGAAGACCTATGACTGGACCTGTCCAGCAGCAGCTCCCACAGCACAGGTAATGTTTCTCTTTCTGCCTCAGCCCTGGTACTGAGACCCTCTCCATCTCAGGGCTGATCCAAGTCCTTTTGTGCTCCAGACAAGCTCTCTCCCTAATGTGCCCACATCTGGTCCATGGGAAACACACATTCTTTGATTTTTACCAGTGGAAATATAGTTACATCACAAACACAGGCCTCTCTTCTCTCTATTGTCCCTGCACAAGCCATTTAACTTTCTCAGTCCATGTTATTCCCCCTGTAGAGAATATCGGGCCTTCCAAGTGAAGCCCTTACTTACTTTGAGATGTGTGGGCAACAAACTCGTCTTTTCCTTGGGTAGTAGAGGTGAGGCTCAAGCCCAGCTTTTCCCATGGAAACCTTCCCCACAACATTCTGTTTCATTCTGTGCACACTGTCACTTAATATATCCTTAATCTGTCTCGGAAGCTCAAGTGTGAAACCAGTTTTTGCACATTTTGTTTGTGAATTCTGCATTTTGTTTGGGCCTTAGTTTTGGCATCTTTGTGATGAAGTTCAGGATGTGGTACCCCAAAATATGGCACTTTGGCATTTTTAGTATTTCAAACTAAAGAGATTTGAGAAAACAACAAAATAAGGAAGGTCTCTTTGCCCCTTGGGGGCAGTTTATAAAACCTACCAGGGATTTTTTGACCTTCCCCTGAGGCAGACAAAACACTCATGTGAGAGGTGCGGTCCCTGTACCCATAGGAAAGAAGCATCTTAACCTCCAAATACAGAGTTGCTAAGGAGAATCTGAACAGACATTGCTAAGTTTCCCCCAGGTTGTTACTATTAGATCATAATCTTTTTGCTCTATCATATTATTCCAAAACTCTCCATTCTTCATCAAACCTTCTGTAAAAAAACACTCAGGTTTAATTGTTACTTTGGGTCTTCATTTCCTTATGAAAGCTCCTGTGTCACATAAAACTTATATTAAATGAGTTTGCATTTTTCTTGTTAACCTGTCTTTTGTTAGAGGGGCCTCAGGCATGAACCTAAGATGGTTAGGAGAAAAACTATTTTTCCTTTCTTTTAGTTGCCTGGGTCAAAACTTTCAGTGAATGCACTGTTACACTGATGTGAACGCCAATGACAGTCATGTTACTTTGATCTTAGACTAAGATTTCCAAATAAAATACAGGACATTCATTTAAATTTAAGATAAACAATGAACTATTTTTAATATACACATGTCCCATGAACCATTCAAAAATGCATATGCTAAAAATTATTCATATTTATCTGAAATTCAAGTTTGTGCATTCTGTATTTTATTTGCTAAACCTGGCAACTGTATCTTAGCCAAAGCCCTGTACATGCCACTGGAAGGCATTTTGATGAACATTTCATTATCTGCAGGGTTTAATGTATGTATATGCATACGTCTTTCATGTCCAAATTAGATAACTGTTCAACAAATTTGTTTTGATCACAAATATTACACACCCAGAAGCAGCACCACGTCTATTGCCATCTTCCTGGCTACTAATTTGTTTTGATGTTAGAATAAAGCCTGTTTTCCATTAGCCATGTTGAGGCTTGGTTTGGGGAGGATTCTAATATATTTTGTTACAGGAAATAAGCTGTTTGCTCTGCTATTAAACAATTCTTAATTGCTTGCATTTATGCTTTAACTCAAATACTTATAATATGTCTTGTAAGGAGTTCAAATACATTACAAATGCATCCAATTAAGGCTATCTGATTCTACTGTTGATATTGTTAGATATTGTGCTATGGTCATACTTTTAATAATAAAGGGATTGAGCAATGAGGTTACAAAAAATCATAGAATAAGGATGCTGTTTACCAAATTAAACTTTCTACCTAATATTTTTATTTTACATTAGGAGACTTTTTTCAGCTCAAAGTTTTCTTAACATCTTGGAATTTTGTGGCAGACAGAGAGGTTCCTTGAGAGGATGCCATGGAAGATGGGATCCTTCTTAGCTGCAAATTCTGAAAATTTTAGCAGAAAATAACATGGTGAAGAAAATTTTTAATGGAAATTCTTTGGTGATGCTTTAAATATATACCAAATGTTTTCTTTCAAAGCTAAACTTATTGTTTTCTTTCAAAGCCTTAGAGTCTCACTGGAATGACTTTTACTTTTAAACTTAAGAGGATAGGACCTCAATTGAGATTAAGTTGTGTTTGTGAGAAAAGCATAGAATGGAACGAAAAAAAACTACCTTAAAAGAAGCTAATGTGAAAAATATTGCATGATTTTGACATTTTATGTCACTACAAATTCACCATGAGCTAATGGTGTGACCACACTAGATAAAATTAATATTTGTATGACCACTTCTGTGCTCATTTTGGAGTGAAGTGGAGGATGTGAAAGGATTCACAATGTCTTTGGGAAGAAGATGTTAAATAAGTAGATCATTAGTCTGAGGCTATCTACATAGTTTGAGTTCCTAAGTAGCAAACCACAACCTAACTTAGGAATATAACAAAGAGCCAAGTTTTGGCCAATTACATTGCTGACAACTTACTGCACTGTGCCCAAATAAGGCAATGTCTAACTGTAAAGAATCAGGTGATTTCTCTACTTTGCTTCTCCATCTGGCCTATAAAAGCTTGTTGCTCACTCTGCTGGGCAGAGCTCTTTGAACCTCTTCTGGTCCTGAGTCCTGCCTGATTCACGAATCATTCTTTGTTCAAATAAATATTGCTAAAATTAATTTCTCTAAAGTTGCTTCTTAATAGTTTGGCAACAGAAGTGGGATATGAAGAAGACTTCCAGTGACCCAGAGAAGGTTTCCACTAGACCCATCATTCTTTCACAGTAACTGGAGGTCATGGGTAAGTTTCTTCTTGGATTCAAGCTCTGCAAATTTCTGTTTTTGTGTTCTGACTTTATTGGGCAATTCTTTGACCAGACTGGGTTCAGGATTGGATGGCATCCAATAAGGAAAATGGACTGGGACCACTAAGAGACCTTCAGCACAGGAGGTTACTAGAAGACAGGGAATCATGGGGTCATTTGGATCCAAGGAATCTATAACTCCTCAATCTGGAATTCTGGCCAATTTCATGTACAAGAACTATGGACCCAAAACATGCTTTTCTAGTGAGATGGGTGGACCTTATCAAAGACAACTTAGAATTGCAGTGGAGAAACTCCTTGCAAAAGGACATGTATTTTTACAGCTACAACAGCTACATTCCCCAGCCCCCGGGCCATGTACTGATATCAGTCTGTGGCCTATTAGGAACTGGGCCACACAGGAGGTAAGTGGTGGGCAAGTGAGCATTACCACCTGAGCTCCATCTCTGGTCAATGACTGTGGCTTTAAATTCTCATAGGAGTGTGAACCCTATTGTGAACTGCACATGTGAAGGATCTAGGTTGTGCATTCCCTAGGAGACTAATGCCTGATGATCTGAGGTGGAACAGTTTCATCCTAAATCTATCCCTCCACCCTGTCTGTGGAAAAATTATCTTTCATGACACCTGTCCCTGGTGCCAAAAAGGTTGGGGACCACCATTCTAAACCAAACCAAGAGGTCCCAAACTATGCCCTATGCCCTGAGATGTCTTCCTTTATTGTAAATAGCCAGGCCACTGGAAAATAAATTGTCCATGCTCACACCGGCCATCTGATAGACATTTTTCCTTTGGCCTGGACATTTCCTCACTAGAGGAAGCTCCCAAGGGCTTGATTCCCAGGACAATAATTAACCAGTCCCTCCAAGAAAAAAAAAAAAAAAACCAAAAAACAGAAGAATATTTGAAATCCCAATTGCAGAAATAAAGTTCGTTTTCAGAAAAGCACTTGTAAAAATTAGTCCTCTGTTTTCTCTAATCCTGTTCTCCCCTGGGAACCTCTCTAACAAATGATATGTTCTGCCAACATTGTCTTTCTTGTTATCATTGCCTTTGCTATGCCCTAAAACTCTTTCTTGCAAAACAATCAAAAGTTAACCCATCTCTGACAATAAGGCAAGATTAGAAGTATTCATGCTGAGTGCAGGCATAGAAAATGCTTGTCCTGTTCTTTACTGGACTCAACCCTGAACTCAGTTATATAGTTAAAACACGAGCTGGGTAGGGAAACCACTGATCCAGCTGAATTAGTCTCTAAAATTTGTCTTTCTGGCATTAGAACTATTTTTAGCTTATTTTGAAACCCTTTTGCAAGAGAAATTTACATCTGTAAAGGAAATCTCCATTTGTCAGTCTTCTTCCCAGTGCAGAGAGACTAAGTCACCAGAAACTCTTACAAAGGAGAAGGCATTGGCTTAAATTTATATAACAAGGCTTACCCCCTTGGTTTAAAGATGCTTTTCTGGCTATCTTTTGGTTTTTGTTTGTTTGTTTGTTTTTGTTTTGAGGTGGAGTCTCACTCTGTTGCCCAGGCTGGAGTGCAGAAGTGCGATCTTGGCTCACTGCAGCCTCTGTCTCCTGGGTTCGAGTGATTTTCTTCCCTCAGCCTCCGAGTAGCTGGGCCTACAGGCATACACCACCATTCCCAGCTAATTTTTGTATTTTTAGTAGAGACAGTTTGACCATGTTGGCCAGGCTGTTCTTGAATTCCTAACCTCAAGTGATCTGCCTGCCTCAGCCTCCCAAAATGCTGGGATTACAGGTATGAGCCACTGTGCCCGGCCCATCTTGTTTTAACTAGACCTTTACCTACATTCCTGTTTCATGGTTTAGGCAAATGGCAGTATTTAAGCCTGAAGTCTAAGCTCTATGCCTTTGAGATATAAATGTTCTACCTGTCTTCTCTAGGATCTGACAGCTATCCCTTTAAAATTTAAGTTTAGGGGAGATGACTCATTAGAAGAACTAAAAGTAGGTATTTAGAAATTGGACAGATAAAAATGATTTTCCACAAATATTAGCAAACAGTTTTAGCCATCAGGAAATCTTGTTTGATTATCCAGAAATAGTGAGCTTTGTATTACTGTACCAGGCACATCAATAAAATTTTAAAATAAAAGCTGTAAGATCAGTTTCTATGTGTTTATGTATGTCTGTATTGATGAAGAGTCAAACTTTGTAAAATATTTGAAGAGATTTATTTTGAGCCAAAGTTAAGTAACCATGGACACAGCCTCTTAGGAGGTCCTGAGAACATGTCCCCAAGATGGTCGGGGTACAGCTTTGTTTTACACATTTAGAGAGATATGAGACTTCTATCAAATTCATTTAAGATGTACATTGGTTTGGTCCAGAAAGGTGGGACAATTTGAAGCAGGGCTTTCAGATTATTGGTAGATTTAAAGTTTTCAGGTTGATAATTGGTTGAGTTTGTCTAAAGACCTGGGGTCATAGAAAGGAAATGTTTGGGTTGTGATAAGAGGTTGTGGAGACCAAAGTTTTGTCAAGCACATAAAGCCTCCAGGTGGCTGGCTTCAAAGAGAATAGACTGTAAATTCTTCTTATCAGAAAATTAACAAAGGTATCCAGGCCTTGAACTCAGCTCTGGATCAAGTGGACCTAATATACATCTATAAAGGCCAATGACATTATGAAGAAACTGTATCAACTAATGTGCAAAGTAACCAGCTAGCATCACAATGACAGGATCAGAGTTACACATAACACTATTAACCTTAAATGTAAATGGGCTAAATGCCCCAATTAAAAGACACAGACTGGCAAACTGGATAAAGAGTCAAGACCCACTGATGTGCTATATTCAGGAGACTCATCTCATGTGCAAAGACATACATAGCCTCAAAATAAAGGGATGGAGAAAAAATTATCAGGCAAGTGGAAAGCAAAAAAAAAAAAGCAGAGGTTGCAATCCTGGTCTCTGATAAAACAGACTTTAAACCAACAAAGATAAAAAACAGACAAAGAAGGGCATTACATAATCATAAAGGGATCAATTCAACAAGAAGAGCTAACTATCCTAAATATATACGCACCCAATACAGGAGGACCAAGATTCATAAAACACGTTCTTAGAGACCTACAAAGAGACTTAAATACCCCACTGTCAATAGTCAATAAGACAGAAAATTAATAAGGATATTCAGGACTTGAACTTAGCTGTGCACCAAGTGGACCTAATAGACATCTACAGAACTTTCCACCCCAAATCAACAGAATATACATTCTTCTCAGCACCACATAGCACTTATTCTAACATCATCCACATAATTTGAAGTAAAACACTCCTCAGCAAATGTGAAAGAACTGAAATCATAACAGTCTCTCAGACCACAGTGCAATCAAATTAGAACTTAGGATTAAGAAACTCATGCAAAGCCACACAGCTACATGGGAAATTGAACAACCTGCTCCTGAAAGACTCCTGGGCAAATAATGAAGTTAAGGCAGATATCAAGAAGTTCTTTGAAACCGATGAGAACAAAGAGACAATGTACCAGAATCTCTGGGACACAGAGATTCTGCCAAAGCCGTGTTAGAGGGAAATTTATGCCCACTAAATGCCCATATCAGAAAGCTATAAAGAGCTCAAATTGACACCCTAACATCATAATTAAAAGAGTTAGAGAAGCAAAAACAAATCCCAAAGAAGCAGAAGATAATAACTAAGATCAGAGCAGAACTGAAGAAGATAGACAATAAAAAATCCTTCAAGAAAAAACAAACAACTGCATCAAAAAAAAAAACAGACACTTCTCAAAAGAAGACATTTATGCAGCCAAAAAGCACATGAAAAAATGTTAATCATCACTGGCCATCAGAGAAATGCAAATCAAAACCACAATGAGATACCATCTCACACCAGTTAGAATGGCCATCATTAAAAAGTCAGGAAACAACAGGTGCTGGAGAGGATATGGAGAAATAGGAACACTTTTACACTGTTGGTGGGACTGTAAACTAGTTCAACCATTGTGGAAGTCAGTGTGGCGATTCCTCAGGGATCTAGAACTAGAAATACCATTTGACCCAGCCATCCCATTACTGGGTATATACCCAAAGGATTATAAATCATGCTGCTATAAAGACACATGCACACATATGTTTATTGTGACACTATTCACAATAGCAAAGACTTGGAACCAACCCAAATGTCCAACAATGATAGACTGGATTAAGAAAATGTGGCACATATACACCATGGAATACTATGCAGCCATAAAAAATGATGAGTTCATGTCCTTTGTAGGGACATGGATGAAGCTGGAAACCATCATTCTCAGCAAACTATCGCAAGGACGAAAAACCAAACACCGCATGTTCTCACTCATAGGTGGGAATTGAACAATGAGAACACATGGACACAGGAAGGGGAACATCACACACTGGGGCCTGTTGTGGGGTGGGGCGAGCGGGGAGGGATAGCATTAGAAGATATACCTAATGCTAAATGACGAGTTAATGGGTGCAGCACACCAACATGGCTCATGTATACATATGTAACAAACCTGCACATTGTGCACATGTACCCTAAAACTTAAAGTATAATAATAAAAGTCCTTCAAAATTAAAAAAGAAAAAAATCAATGAACCCAGGAGCCAGTTTTTTGAAAAAAATAATTAACAAAATAGACTGCTAGCTAGATTAATGAAGAGAAGAATCAAATAGACACAACAAAAAATGATAAAGGGGATATCACCACTGACCCCACAGAAATACAAACTGCCATCATAGAATACCATAAACACCTCTACACAAATAAACTAGAAAATCTAAAAGACATGATTAAACTGCTGGACACATATGCCCTTCCAAGACTAAACCAGGAAGAAGTCGAATCCGTGAAGAGACCAATAACAAGTTCTGAAACTGACGTAATAATAGTATGCCAACTTAAAAAAGGCCAGGACCAGACAGATTCACAGCCACCTTCTACCAGAGGTACATAGAGAAGCTGGTAACATTCCTTCTGAAACTATTTCAAACAATTGAAAAGGCAGGACTCCTCTGTAACTCATTTTATGAAGCCATCATCATCCTGATAACAAAACCTGGCAGAAACACAATAACAAAAAACTTTAGGCCAATATCCCTGATGAAGATCAATGAGAAAATCCTCAATAAAATACTGGCAAACTGAATCCAGCAGCCCATCAAAAAGCTTATCCACCAAGATCAAGTTGGCTTCATCCCTGGGATGCAAGGGTGGTTCAACATACACAAATCAATAAATGTAATGCATCATATTAAAAAAACCAATGACAAAAACCATATGATCATCTGAATAGATGCAGAAAAGGCCTTTGATAAAATTCAACATCCCTTCATGTTAAAAACTCTCAATACATTAGGTTTTGATGGAACATATCTGAAAATAATAAGAGCTACTTAGGACAAACCCTTAGCCAACATTATACTGAATGGGCAAAAGCTGGAAGTATTCCCTTTGGAAAGCAGCAGGAGACAAGGATGCCCCCTCTCACCATTTCTATTCAACAAAGCATTGGAAGTTTTGGCTGGGACAATAAGGCAAGAGAAATAAATAAAGGATATTCAAACAGGAAGAGAGGAAGTCAAGTTGTCTGTTTGCAGATGACATGATTTTGTATTTAGAAAACCCCATCGTTTCAGCCCCAAAACTCCTTAAGCTGATAATCAACTTCAGCAAAGTCTCAGGATACAAAATCAACATGCAAAAATCACAAGCATTCCTGTACACCAACAACAGACAAGCAGAGAGCCAAATTATGAATGAACTCCCATTCACAACTGCTGCAAAGAGAATAAAATACCTAGGAGAACAGCTAACAGGGAGGTGAAGGACCTCTTCAAGGAGAACTACAAACCACTGCTCAAAGAAATCACAGAGGACACAGACAAATGGAAAAACATTCCATCCTCATAGATAGGAAGAATCAATATTGTAAAAATGGTGATACTGCCCAAAGTAATTTATAGATTCAATGCTATTGCCAGCAAACTATCATTGACATTCTTCACAGAATTAGAAAAAAATACTTTAAATTTCATATGGAACAAAAAAAAAGAGGCCATATAACCAGGACAATCCTAAGCAAAAGGGACAAAGCTGGAACCATCCTGCTACCTGACTTCAAACTATACTCCAAGGCTACAGAAACCAAAATGGCATGGTACTGGTACCAAAAGAGACATATATACCAATGGAACAGAACAGAGACTTTAGAAATAACACCAAACATCTACAACCATCTGATCTTTGAGAAACCTGACAAAAAAACAAGCAATGGGGAAAGGATTTCCTACTTAATAAATGGTGCTGGGAAAACTGGCTAGCCATATGCAGAAAACTGAAACCGGACCCCTTCCTTACACCTTATATAAAAATTAACTCAAGATGGATTAAGACTTAAATATAAAACCCCAAGCCATAAAAACCCAAGAAGAAAACCTAGGCAATACCATTCAGGACATAGGCATGGGCAAAGACTTCTTGATGAAAACACCAAAAGCAATGGCAACAAAAGCCAAAATTGACAATTGGGATCTAATTCAACTAAAGAGCTTCTGCACAGCAAAAGAAACTATCGTCAAAGTGAACAGGCAACCTACAGAATGGGAGAAAATTTTTGTAATCTACCCATCTGACAAAGGGCTAATATCCAGAATCTACAAGCAACTTAAATTTACAAGAAAATAAAAAAAAAAACCCATCAAAAAGTGGGCAAAGGATATGAACAGACATTTCTCAAAAGAAGACATTTACATAGCCAACAAACATGAAAAAAAAAAAAACTTCAACACCATAATGAGATACCAACTCATACCAGTCACAGTGGCAATTATTAAGAAGTCTGGAAACAATAGATGCTGGCAAGGCCGTGTAGAAATAGGAAAGTTTTTACATTGTTGGTGGGAATGTAAATTAGTTCAGCCATTGTGGAAGACAGTGTGGCAATTCCTCAAGGATCTAGAACCAGAAATACCATTTGACCCAGCAATCCCATTACTGGGTATATACCCCAAGGAATATAAGTAACTCTACTATAAAGACACATGGACACGTATGTTTACTGCAGCACTATTTACAATAGCAAAGACATGGAACCAACCCAAATGCCCATCAATGATCGATTGGATAAAGAAAATGGGCACATATACACCAAGGACTACTACGCAGCCATAAAAAGGAATGAAATCATGTTATTTGTGGAAATATGGATGAAGCTGGAAGCCATCATTTTCAGCAAACTAACACAGGAACAGAAAACCAGACACTGCATGTTCTCACTCATAAGTGGGAGTTGGACAATGAGAACACATGGACACAGGAGGGGAACAACACACACTGGGGCCAGTCGAAAGGTGGGAACAAGGGGAGGGAGAGCATTAGGACAAATAGCTAATGCATGCAAGGCTTAAAACCTAGATGACAGGTTGATAGTACAGCAAACCACCATGGCAAATATAGACCTATGTAACCTACACATTTTGTACTTGTATCCTGGAACTTTTTAAGTTAAAAACAAAACAAAATAAAACAAGGTATTCAGGCAACAAATAGCACAATTAATAGAAAAGTACCTCACATCTCAATACTAACATTGAATGTAAATGGCCTAAATGCTCCAATTAAAAGATACGGAATGGGCCGGGCATGGTGGCTCACACCTATAATCCCAGCACTTTGGGAGGCCAAGGCAGGCAGATCACCTGAGGTCGGGAGTCCAAGAGCAGCCTGATCAACATGGAGAAACCCTATCTCTATGAAAAATACAAAGTTAGCCAGGTATGGTGGCACATGCCTATAATCCCAGCTACTCAGGAGGCTGAGGCAGGAGAATTGCTTGAACCTGGGAGGCAGAGGTTGCAGTGAGCTGAGATTGCATCAAAAACAAAAACAAAAAAAAAAAAAACAAAAACGAATGGCAGGATGATTAAGAATTCACCAACCAAGTATCTGCTGTCTTCAAGAGATTCTCTTGACACCAAAGAGTCACATAAACTTAAGGTAAAGGGGTGGAAATGATATTCCATGCAAATGAATACCAAAAGCAAGCACAAGCAGTTATTCTTGTATCAGACAAAACAAACTTTAACAGCAGTTAAAAAGGACTAAGAGGGACTATATATGCACCTAACACTGGAGCTCCCAAATTTATTAAACAATTACTACTAGATCTAAGAAATGAGATAGATGGCAACACAGTAATACTGGGGGACTTCAGTACTTCACTGACAGCACCAGACAGGTCATCAAGATAGTCAAGAAAAAGTAGACTTAAACTATGCCCTAGAACAAATGGACTTAACAGATATTTATAGAACATTCTAACATACAACTGCAGAATATACATACTTTTCATCAGCTCATGGAACATTTTCCAAGATAGATCATACGATAGGCCACAAAAGAAGTCTTAGTAAATTTAAGAATATCAAAATTATATCAAATACTCTCTCAGACCACAGTGGAATAAAATTGGAACTCAACTCCAAAAGGAACCTCAAAACCATGCAAATACACGTAAATTAAATAACCTGCTCCTAAATGATCACTGGGTACACAATGAAATAAAGATGGAAATTTAAAAATTCTTTGAACTGAACAATAATAGTGACAAAACCTATCAAAACCATTGGGATACAGCAAAGGCGGTAGTAAAAGGAAAGTTCACAGCATTGAATGCCTATATCAAAGAGTCTGAAAAAGCGCAAATAGGAAATATAAGGTCACACCTCAAGAAGCTAGAGAATCGAGAACAAACCAAACCCAAACCCAGCAGAAGAAAAGAAATAACCAAGATTAGAGAAGAACAAAATAAAATTGAAACAAAAAATACAAAAGACAAATGAAACAAAAAGCTGGTTCCTTGAAAAGATAAATAAAATTGATAGACCATTAGCATGATTAACCAAGAAGAGGGAAGATCCAAATAATCTGAATTAGAAATGAAATGGGAGATATTACAAACAATACCATAGAAATATAAAAGATTGTTCAAGGCTACTATGAATAGCTTTACACACATAAACTAGAAAATCTAGAGGAGATGAATAAATTCCTGGAAATACACAACTCTCCTAGATTAAATCAGGAATCAATGGAAACTCTGAACAGACCAATAATAAGCAGTGGTATTTAAATGGTAATTAAAAAGTTACCAACAACAACAAAAAAGTCAAGGACCAGATTCACAGCTGAATTTTATCAGACATTTAAAGAAGAATTGGTACCAATCCTCTTGACACTATTCCAAAAGATAAAGAGGGAATCCTCCTTAAATCATTCTAAGAAGCCAGTATCACCCTAATAGCAAAACTAGGAAAGGACCTAACAAAAAAAAAAAAAGAAAACTACGGACCATAGATTACAAACATAGATGCAAAAATCCTCACGAAAATATTAGCTAACTGAATCCAAAAACATATCAAAACAATAATTCATCATGATCAAGCGGGTTTCATACCAGGGACACAGGGATGGTTAACATACAAAAGTCAATAAATGTGATATACCACATAAACAGAATTAAAAATCACATGATCATCTCAATAGACCCAGAAAGGCATCTGACAAATTCCAGCATCCCTTTGCGATTAAAACTCTCAGCAAAATCGGCATAGAAGGGACATACCTTAAGGTAATAAAAGCCATTTATGACAAACTCACAGGCAACATTATACTAAATGGGTACAATTGAAAGTATTCCCCCTGAGAACTGGAACAAGACAAGGATGCCCACTTTCACTACTTCTGTTGAACATAGTACTGGAAGTCCTAGCAGGGGCAATCAGTCAAGAGAAAGAAGAGACATCCAAATTGGGAAAGAGGAAGTCAAACTGTTGCTGTTTGCTGATGACATGATGGTATATCTAGAAAACCCTAAAGACTCATCCAAAAAGATGAGTTTTTTAACTCATTTTTTTTGGAACCCTAGGAGTTCTAAAGATTCCTATAACTGATTAATGAATTCAGCAAAGTTTCAGGATACAAGATTAATGTACATAAATCAGTAGCCTTGCTATACACTAACAGTGACCAAGCCAAGAATCAAATCAAGAACTCAACCCCCTTTATGATAGCTGCAAAAATAAAATACGTAGGAACATAGTTAACCAAGGTGAAAGACCTCTACAAGGAAAAGTACAAAACAAACACTGCTGAAAGAAATCATAGATGTCACAAACAAATGAAAACACATCCTATGATCATGGATGGGTAGAATCAATATTGTGAAAATGACGATACTGCCAAAAACAATCTACAAATTCAATGCAATTCCCATGAAAATGCCACCCACATTCTACACAGAACTAGAAAAAATAATCCTAAATTTTATATGGAGCCTAAAAAGAGGCCACAGAGCCAAAGCAAGACTAAGAAAAAGCAACAAATCTGGAGGCATTACATTACCTGACTTCAAACTATAAGGCCATAGTCACCAAAACAACATAGTACTATGATATAAAAACAGGCATATAGACCAAAGGAACAGAATAGAGAACCTGGAAATAAAGCCAAATACCTAGGGTCAACTGATCTTCTACAAGGCAAACCAAAACAAAGTAGGGAAAGGACATTGGCAAGCCACAAGTAGAAGAATAAAACTGGATCCCCATCTCTCACCTTATACAAAAACTCAAGGTGGATCAAAGACTTAAATCTAAGACCTGAAACCATAAAAATTCTAGAAGATAACGTAACATAAGAAAAACCCTTCTAGACATGGCTTAGGCAAAGACTTTATGACCAAGAATACAACAAAGATATATGGGACTTAATTACAGAGCATCTGCACAGCAAAAGAAATAGCAGAATTAACAGACAACCCACAGAGTGGGAGAAAATCTTCACAATCTATGTGTCCAGCAAAGTACTAAATCCAAAGGAACTCAAATCATCAAGAACAAAACAATCGCATCAAAAAGTGAGCTAAGGACATGGACAATTCTCAAAAGAAGATACAAAAATGGCCAAACATGCTGGGCACGGTGGCTCACGCTTGTAATCCCAGCACTTTGGGAGGCCAAGGCGGGCGGATCACGAGGTCAGGAGATCGAGACCACGGTGAAACCCCGTCTCTACTAAAAATACAAAAAAAAAAAAAAATTAGCCGGGCGTGATGGCAGGCGCCTGTAGTCTCAGCTACTTGGAGAGGCTGAGCCAGGAGAATGGCGTGAACCCAGGAGGCGGAGCTTGCAGTGAGCCGAGATTGCACCACTGCACTCCAGCCTGGGCAACAGAGCGAGACTCCGTCTCAAAAAAAGAAAAAAAAAAAAAAAAGGCCAAACATGAAAAAAGTGCTCAATATAATTATCAGGGAAATGCAAATTAAAACCACAATGCGATACCAGCTTCCTCTGGCAAGAATGACATAATCAAAAAGACAATAAATAATAAATGTTGGGTGGATGTGGTGAAAAGGGAACACTTTTATACTGCTAGTGGGAATGTAAACCCGTACAACCACTATGGAAAACAGTGTGGAGATTTCTTAAATAACTAAAAGTAGATCTACCATTTGATCCAGCAATTCCACTCCTGGGTGCCTACCCAGCAGAAAAAAGTCATTACACGAAAAAGATACTTACACTCACATATTTTTAGTGGCACAATTCACAATTGCAAAAATGTGGAACCATTTTTGAGCAATGGAACCAATCCAAATGTTCAACTAGTGGATAAAGAAAATGTGATATATATACATATACACGCACACCATGGAATACTACTCAGTCACAAAAAGGAATGACATAATGGCATTTGCAGCAATCTGGTTGGAATTGGAGACCATGATTCTAAATGAAGTAACTCAGGAATGGAAAACCAAACATCATATGTTCTTACTCATAAGTAGGAGCTAAGCTATGAGGACTCAAGGTAATAAGAATGATACAATGGACTTTGGGGATTCAGAGGAAAGGGTGGGAGGGGGGTGAGGGATAAAAGACTACACATTGGGTACAGTGTACATTGCTTGGGTGGTGGGTGTACCAAAATCTCAGGTATCGCCACTGAAGAACTTATTCATGTAAACAAACACTGCCTGTTCCCCAAAAACCTAAATTTAAAAAATGTTAAAGAAACAAATTGACAAAGCTAACTAAATCAACTAGATTCCCTTGGCTATTATCAATGGCCTGGATAGCAATCAGATCCACTCCTACTGTAATACTCAATTTAACCCCTAATAAAATAGTTACTGGGATAATTTCGTACCTAGTAATAGAACCTCATGTATCTCTTGTGCTTGTAATCTCTGCTTATGACTAAATACTAGAAGGCTTTAACGCATTATGCCTAAATGTATTTTTACCAACTAAAAGCCACCGCCGACTGGGAACAATCAGAACTTTCATCATCTAGAGATTGGGCCTTTTGGAAACGACACCGGAGAAAGACTGCCCTTGAGCCCTGTTGGAAGGCCATGCCAGATTTTCACCACCGATAACTGCAGTAAAACGTCAGGGCCTCAAGTCTTGGGTTCACATCTCTCAACCCAAGAGGGTACCTTCAGACTTTTGGAACTTTACACCCATTGCAGATCAAGGTAAAACTGACCAGGCAGGTTTCTACTCAGAAGCAGATGACATCCAAGATGTGGAAAGCTTTCCTAAAATCATGGACCAAGTCATCTTTTCTGTTTTTTGTTTTGTTTTCTTCATGAAACACTTGACCTTTTCCCTCTTTTCCCTGTGTTTCTTTTCTGTTTATACATGGAAAAAAAATGTGATAATAAAGATTTCACAATTGATAGCATCCATAGGGAACATAATTGAATATTGGATATGTTATGTCAGAACTAAATCCTACATGATCTAGATTCTCTAGTTCACCATGTAACAAATTGCATGTGATATCCCCAGTGTGGCTATTTGTTCCAATTACACATGTAATTCTTTCTATAAAGTTTGTCTTCTCAATTTAGATGTTCAGATTCCTTGCTTAAATCTAACAGGAGGGAAAACGTGTAGTGAAATTTTCAGTTAAATTATGCCAGAAATTGAATAATAAAACCAAAACTCACAGGAGAGATAATTTGACAGCTTGTAGGTAAATTTATAACCCTCATATATTTGGGATATTTGTCCCTTCCAAATCTGATGTTGAAATGTAATCTCCAGTGTTGTAGGTGGGATCTGGTAGATGGTGTTTGGGTCACGGGAGCAGATCCATCATGAATGGCTTGGTGCCATCCCCATGGTAATGAGTGAGTTCTCACTCTGTTAGTTCATGTGAGATGTGGTGGTTTAAAAGAGCCTGGCATGTTTCTATGGCTTCCTCTCTCACCCTGTGACATGCCTGCTCCCCCTTTTGCCACCTACCATAATTGGGAACTTCCTGAAGCCCTCACCAGAAGCAGATGCTGACACCATTCTTCTTGTGCAGACTGCAGAACTATGAGCCAAATAAACCTTTATCAATTACCCAGGCTCAGGAATTCCTTTATAGCAACACAGAGCAGACCAACACAAACCCTCATTCCTTAATTACCGTACCATCTAACAATGCAGTGATTCAGATAATGGAGGCTTAGGTAAGAATTACTAGTCCTTTTTTTTTTTTTTTTTTTTTTTTTTTTTTTTACCAGTGACCCCTATGTACAAGGTATCCCACAGGAAACATCTCTGTTGTGTTCCTGTGAGATGTATTTTTTTTTCTGTGCAGGATTTAACAACCAATCATAGGCATGGCCAACTCAATGTGTCAATAAGTAGAAAATAAGGGGTTAATGTGAATTAGAGATACTAACAGTGCCACATTGCCACTCCATAACAAATTAGAAACTGAATATTCGTCTATACTTCTTAATTTACAGCAGGCAGAAATCTCTCTATGCATTTTTAGTAAAATGCTGCTTACCTGGCTTGGCAAAAATATAAGTGAGGTCATGATTAGAAATCTGTCTCAAACATTAATCACTATAGCTGACTCTACTGCAAAGACTATAGTTGCCTAGCAAACTTCTTTAACTTTTCTTACTAATGTCATTTTATTTTTTTATTTTATTTATTTATTTTTTTTATTATACTTTAGGTTTTAGGGTACATGTGCACAATGTGCAGGTTTGTTACATAT
>NW_026652284.1:87396579-87510620 GCF_009828535.3 Hylobates moloch
ATATGTAACAAACCTGCACATTGTGCACATGTACCCTAAAACCTAAAATATAATAATAAAAATTAAAAAAAAAAGAAAACAAACTGAGCTAAGTAGTAGGAGGAAGGAAATAATAAAGATCAGAGCAGAAATAAATGAAACAGATTATGAGAAAAACATTAGAAAAGATGAACAAAACTAAGAAATGTTTCAAAGATAAACAAAATCAACAAAGCTTACACAAGAAAAAAGAGGAACCAAATTTTTAAAAATCAGAAATGAGAGAGATATTACAACTGACATATCACAGAAATACAAAAGATTGTAAGAGACAACTATAAACAATTACATATCAACAAATTGAATAACCTGTAAGAAATGGATAAATTAGTAGGAATATAAAACCTATATAGAATACCTACTGTAGTCATCCATTTTATATTGCTATAAAGGGAATATCTGATACTGGGTAATTTATAAAGAAGTTTATTTTGGCTCACGGTTCTGCAGACTGTATGAAAAAAACATGGTGCCAGTATCTACTTCTGGTGAGTGTCTCAGGAAGCTTTTACTCATGGAAGAAGGAGAAGAGGCAGCAGGCATGTCACATGGTGAGAGAAGGAACCAGAGAGGGAATGAGGAAATATAAAGAAATGCTAGACTGTTTTTAACAGAGTTTGTGTGAACTAATAGAGTGAGAACTCTCTCATTACTGTGGGAGGGCACCAAGCCATTTGTGAGGGATCCACCTCTATGACCCAATCACCTCCCACTAGGCCCCACCTCCAACATTGGGGATCACATTTCAACATGAGATTTTTGAGAGGACAAATAACCAAACCATATCACCTACCAAGACTGAATCATAACAGAAAATCTGAAGACACAAATAATGAGTAGGATATTGAATCTGTAATAAAAAGTCTGTCAAAAGAAAGTCCAGGACTTGATGGCTTCCATGCAGATTCTACCACATATTTTAAAAAAAAAATTCTTCATAAATACTTCCAAAGAAATTAAACAGAGGGGATAATTCCAAACTCATTTTATAAGGTCAGCATTTCCCTGATACCAAAGCCAGACAAGCACATTACAAGAAAAGAAAATTACACGGCACTAAATCTGATAAATATAGATGCAAAAATCTTCAACAAGATACTAGCAAACCTAATTTAGTAGCACATTACACACTACAATCACTGCAATCAAGTCAGATTTATTTCTGGATTGCAAGGAGGGTTCAACATACGCACGTCTGTAAGTGTGATACACCACCTAAATAAAAGGAAGGCCAAAGCCATATGATCATCTCAACAGATGCAGAAAAGACATTTGATGAAATTCGACATCCTTTCAAGATTAAAAATTCTCAAAGTAAGAATAGAAGGAATCTGCCTCAACCCAATAAAGGCCACATGCAACAAGCCCATAGCTAATGTCATACTCAATGGGGAAAAGTTTAACACTTTTCCTTTAAGACTCAAAACAAGACAAGAATACCCATTACCACCATTTTTATTCATCATGGTACTGGAAGTCCTTGCTAGAGCAATTATGAAAAAAAGACATACAAATTAAAAAGGATAGAATTAAAATGTCTGTTTGCACACAACATGATTCCACATATAGAAAACCCTAAAGATGTCACTAAAAAACTGAAAACTAACAAATTTAGTAAAATTCTAGGATACCATAATCAACACACAAAAATCAGCAGTGTTTTCATACACTAAGAAACTATCCCAAAAATACATCAATAAATCAATTCCATTTATAATAACTACAAAAATAAAATACTTAGGGACAAGTTTAACCAAGGAAGTGAAAGACCAATAAATTGAAAATTATAAAACATTGATGAAATAAGTTGACACAAACAAATGGAATGACATCTCATTTTCATGGATTAGAAGAATATTGTTAAAATGTCCATAAGTGATCTGCAGGTTAAATGAAATCCTATACAAATTCTAATGACATTTTTCAAAGAAACCTTAAAAACAATTCTATCATTTGTATGGAACCATAAAAGACCCTGAATAGCCAAAGCAACCCTGAGCAAAAAGAACATAGCTAGAAGTATCACACTACCTCATTTCAAAATCCACTACAAAACGATAGCAATGAAAACAGCATAATATGGAGACGTAGGCAAGATGGCCCACTAGACGCAGCCAGGAAGAACTTATTCTACTCAGATAGAACAGAATATTGAGTAAACTGGCATACTTGGAACAGATCATCTGAGAGAAGGCACTGAGAGAGGTTAGAGAGATGACCTAGACACCAGGACTGAAGTGGGAGGATGCTATAAATCCTGCATGGGGTTGCCAAGCACTGAGATGCATTCCAGCCCTGGACAGTTCCTAAAGGAGAGGCTCTGACCTGTATAATCTGCCAGACCTGGAGAGACAGCAGGGATGTCTATCCTGTGGAACTAGAGATAGTCTGATCTGTGCCCCTGCTCTCTGCCGGCTCCCTATTAGAGTCCCTGCCTGGCTATATTTGCATGCAGCGCAGCCTCAGCTACTCCTTAATTTGAAGCACTTTTGGCAGGGGCCATCCACCATAGTGCTTTTGCCAGAGGACCCCACTGCCTCACTGGAGTGATTTTGCTGACAGCCTCCCACCAGAATGGATTTGCGGGTGACCCCACTGCCACTCCTCCAGAGAATACTCACCTACAGTGCCCCCATAATCCCTGCTGGGGTGTGCTTCCTTTCCATGGAGCCACCACTGAAGCACTTACACCGACCTGCCCCTACCTCTCCTAGAAAGTGCTGTCGCCAGTGGGTCTAGTAGCTCCTTGACCCCTCCAGCCAAGCCAGGGCTTGACCATAAAGGGACAAGAGGACAAAGCCACAGACCTAGTCCCAGGTCCTGGAGCACACAGCCCAGGAGTGCAAATCTGAACCCTGGACCTCTGAGAGCAGCCAGAAATGAAGCATTCAATATACCAACTTGCACCATAGTCAAACCTTCAAGGACAATAAAGAGCATTTAGAAACAAAAGCCCCATTCAAAAAGCCCCTTTGGCAGCAATGTCAAAGGATAACAAAACATCAGCCCTCACAGATGAGAAACAACCAGCACAAGCATTCTGGCAGCTCTAAAAGCCAGAGTGACTTCTTACCTCCAAATGATCTACTGGCTCTCCAGCAGTGGTTCTCAACTAGATGGAAATGGTTAAAATAACAGACATAGAATTCAGCATCTGGATGGCAACGAAGCTCAGAGATACAAGGGGAAGTTGAAACCAATCCAAGGAAAACGGTAAAACAATCCAAAGAGTTGAAAGACCACGTAACCATTTTAAGAAAGACCTAAACTGGACTTTTGGAAATGAAAAAATTCACTACAGGAATTTCAAAATACAGTTCCAAGCATTAACGACAGAATAGACCCAGCTGAGGAAAGAATCTCAGAACCTGAAGAACGCTTCTTTAAAGCAACACAGACAGACACAAATAAAGAACTTTAAAAAAATGAACAAAACCTAAGTGAATACAGGAACAGAAAACCAAATACTGCATGTCCTTACATAAAAGCGGGAGCTATGTGTTGAATACACATGGACACAAAAATGAAAACAGACACTGGGACTGCTTGAGTGCGGAGGGTGGGAGAGAGGTGGGGGTTGGAAGGCTACCTATCAGGTATTATGCTCACTACCTTCATGAGGGGATCATTTGTATACCAAGCTGCAGCAACACAAAACTTACCCATGTAACAAACCTGAACGTGTACCTCCTGAACCTAAAATAGAAGTAGAAGAAGAGCATAGTATTGACATAAAAACAGGCACATAGACCAAAGAAACAGAATAAAGAACCCAGAAATAAATACATACACATTACAGTCAATTGACTTTGAATGAAAATGTCAAGAACCATACAGTGGGGAAAGGACAGGGTCTTCAATAAATGGTGCTGGGAAAACTGGATATCCACATACAAAAGAATAAAATTACATGCATATCTTACACAATATAAAAAATCAACTCAAAATGGATTAAAGATCTAAATGTAAGATATGAAACTGTAAAACTAGTAGAAGAAACCATTGGGGAAAAACTTTGAAATTTTTCTGGGCAATAATTTTTATTTTTTTATTTTTATTTTTGGATATGACTCCAAAATCACAGGTACTCCTGTGTTCACTGCAGCATTATTCACAATAGGCACGATATGGAATCAACCTAAGTGTTCATCAACAGATGAATGATTTTTAAAAATGTGGTATATATACACAACAAAATACTATTCAGCCATAAAAAAGAATGAAATCCTGTCATTATGACAACATAGGTGAACCTGGAAAACACTATGTTAAGTGAAATAAGCCAGGCATAGGAAAATAAATACCATATGATATCACTTACATATGAATTATAAAAATGTTGAACTCATAAAAACAGAGTAAAATGGTGTTAACCAGAGGTTGGAGAATGGGAAGATTGGAAAGATTTTGGCCAACTATACAACATTTCAGTTAGGAGAAATAAATTCAACAGATCTGTTATGATGACTACAATTTATACAATATATTATAGATTGGAAAATTGCTCAGATACCATATTCTAAATGTTCTTATCCTAAAGTAAATAAGTATGATGTAATGAATGCCTTAAGTTGCTTGAATTAGCCATTCTACAATGTATACATAAATTTAAAAATCATGTTGTACACCATGAATACATACAATTTTCACTTGCTGATTAAGCTATTAAAAATATGAAAAGAAGGAATAATCAAGGTCATGCCCAGAGCTGATTTGAATAATTTAAAATTTTTTCATTTTAATACATTTATATTTACAGATGTTATATATGGTGAACATTATTCTATACATATAGCTTTGTACAACGAATTTTCATTGACATGAGATTGTCATGTTTTCCCCATATTAATTTTTTTGTAAATATAATATTATTCACATTTAAAAATTCCCTTATTGGACTGTCTCATAATTTTGCAATGTCTCTTTAAAAGGACTTTTGGGTACATTACTAATATTTTCCAAGTACAACTGTTTGTGCTTGGAATGAAAACATATTATGGGACTATGATGCACCAGTGTTGCTAAAACACTATTTGAAATGGTCATTGGTGAGAGACAATGTGCAACTGGTATTTAATTCAGACAAATGCATGTTTCAAGATTTCTAATTGAGAATTTGATATCATTAATGTTCTTTTCCATGTCAATAAACTTTGTTACAGACATCTCTTTTTAAAGCAGGCAAAGAAGTGTTATATCCCATGCCAATATTTCTATTTTAGTCTTCTTGGAGCTTTTACAAAAAGTTCCTAAATCTAAGCCTCTCCAAATAACAATATGAGCTTCAATTCTACTTTAGTGATGTTCTTCTGCTAAGTGATGCCTATGGGTTTAATGTCATTTAGGAATTAAAAACCAAGCTATTCTTACAGTCCATGATAAGCATACTGGGATATATCTATAAATTTCAGATTTGGGGGATTAATTATTTGCTAAATTCTCTAGAGATAGTCCTTTGTGTTTATGTATAATGAATATATTCTAATGTTGATATGTTTCTTTTTGAACAGATTCTTAATTTGAATGAAAAGTGACTTAAATATAACTTAGTGATTATGATGATGCTATATGCCTACCTTATTTTTACTTAGAAATAATAATTTAAATCTCACCTGTTTTATGTGGTAGCCCATGCTTGTATCAAATTTATAATATCTAAAAAATAAATTTTAGCTTATTTAACCAGACTGAATAAAGAGTTAATTAGTTGATAGCAAATTCTATTTAAGAAAAAGCTCATTCGCTATAAGTAGATGGGCAATTTAAAGGTGAAAATAAAAAATATATCTAGCATTAAGATTATACTGAGAGTTTAATCCTTGATAATTTATACGTTTATATTTTGAATTATAAATGATTTGTTATAAATATCAATTCTTCTTGTATTATGGATATTTTAAAGCTTACTAATAAAAACCAAGATTAGATTTGGCAGAGCTCACAGATATAATCTAATCAAAGCTTACTACCAATAGAAGAGTAGATTCTAATAAGTTCATGTAGCATAGAGCCAGAAATGAGATCCAGGTCATCTGGATTTTCTCCATGACAGCGCCTCAATCACTTTCTGAATCACAGGCTTATACAGATCACCTAAGGTTAGGTTAATCAGCTTCCTGTTTAAAGATACCGGGATAAATGCTGGGCTTAATGTTTTGATGGCATGATGAAACTACCGTCATATTCCCAGTTTTAAGGTACCATAATTTGTAATAGGTCAGTTTAATTGCCAATTCAGTGGTTTAGCAAAAACCTATCACTACATCAATATTCTAATATTACTGACTTCAGAAACAGTAAATGTATGTCTTAGATGCAGTTATGTGTATTTTCTTGCTACATGCTGGCTTTTAAACATTTGGGCTCTTTTCAGACACATTTCAAAAGGAGACGACTTACTGACTTGTTTCAATAGGCATGTTTCCCTGTGATGCAGCCATTTCTGGAAATCCGTCAGTGACCCAGGATGGAAACTGCAATTTCATGCGGGGCCTTCTCATTCATATGCCTTTCCTAAACAAGGTCTGAACAAGGTTTTCTACTTGATACTTTATAACATCAACAAAAGAATTGTTTGAAATATAAAATCCATTCTTTAAAATATTCTATTTATAGTTAACAGAGGCCTAAATACATAATTGCTTGCAGGTTGTGTGCAGTACTTTTCTAGGCTTGGGGTTGTAAACCTATAGCACAAGTGTTACTTTTTTTTTTTATTTTTTTTATTTTTTGAGACAGTCTTGCTCTGTCGCCCAGGCTGAGTGCAGTGGCGCGATCTCGGCTCACTGCAAGCTCCGCCTCCCGGGTTCACGCCATTCTCCTGCCTCAGCCTCCCGAGTAGCTGGGACTACAGGCACCCACCACCACGCCCAGCTAATTTTTTGTATTTTTAGTAGAAACGGGGTTTCACCTTGTTAGCCAGGATGGTCTCCATCTCCTGACCTTATGATCCGCCCACCTCGGCCTCCCAAAGTGCTGGGATTACAGGCCTGAGCCATCGTGCCCAGCCACAAGTGTTACTTTTTAAGTCTCTTCCACCTACGGACAGCCATTGGACTCAAACATGGAGCTTATATAGAATGAAATCAGGTGAGATTTCCTAATCGCACTCCAGCAACTGCTACCCAATTATCCGAACAGGTTCTGGAGTAGAAAGCTGTTTATCTCCCATCTTCTTGCTCCTGGGGAAGTCCCTAGCTGGGTATGGTTAGAATAATATATTTGAATCTTGATCTGTTTTAAGTCTGTATCTTAGTTCTATTTCTGCCTCTGACTCATATGGTTTGCTTCTGTATTCTGTATCTAGGGCTCATTGTTGAGAACAGAAGATGCTTGCCTACAGTCGTTCAAATCTCAGCCTGTAAAGGAAAGATGCTTTCTGTGTGAATGTCATGGGTCCCTGTCACTTGTAATTCTACTGCCACTTCTCTATCTACTATTGCTCAAATCAATGCAAAGGAGAGTTGCACAATGGACAGTTCTCTTGTGCTCCTCCTTCCAGATGCTCTTAAGTAACAAGAATGAATTTTTTTTTTTTTTTTTTTTTTTGAGATAGAGTCTTGCTTTTTCGCCCAGGCTGTAGTGCAATGGCGTGATCTTGGCTGACTGCAACCTCCACCTCCTGGGCTCAAATGATTCTCCTGCCTCAGCCTCCTGAGTAGCTGGGATTACAGGTATGTGCCACCACGCCCAGCTAATTTTGTATTTTTAGTAGAGACAGGGTTTCGCCATGTTGGGCAGGCTGGTCTCAAACTCCTGACCTCAGGTGATCTGCCTGCCTTGGCCTCCCAAAGTGCTGGGGTTACAGGCATGAGCCACCGCACCAGGCCTGAAATACTTTTTTGAATACATTTTGGGAGGAAGTATAATATTGTTTGGACTAAGAGCTGCTGAAAGATATCTCCTCAAGATATAAATTATTTTAAAATCGTATTTCCTTCATAGTTGTGGCTGTCCTTCACTAAAAACCAATACAAACAAAAACAAACACACAACAAAACCTATTGCCCTGGGGCTCTGTATGCACAAGAGGCCACAGATTAGAGTTTTACTTTCAATAAAATATGAACTATACTGGGGTCTCAAAATTGCTCTGTTTAGTTTAGGCTCTTTGCAATCCATGTAGAGAAGAGACTGGCTGTAAGAACCAGTTGCATCCAAATCATGGAGAGATGGAACAAGAATAGGTTATTATCATAGTATCCAATGGTTTCATGATAGTTCTCAAAGTGTGATCTTGTAAAACACTGGTGTTTGAGCTGAATAAATTCCTACAGAAAGAACAGCAGAGCCTTTACTAGATTCTAGAAAAAAAAATCCATAATTTTTCATTTTAAGTGACTTTCATTTTTTTATTTTCTTAAAAATTTGGTATTTACTACTATTACAGAGTCAGTACTGCAAATGAGAGACACAATAAATGAAGACATTACAAATTAAAGTGAATGGAAATATAATGTGGGATAAAATTGATCATACCTATTTTGTTTTACTTGCAAATGATGCATCCTATGTCCATACCTACTTGTATTGGCTGTATTTGCTAGTTCAAAATGATGCAAAAGTTTACTTTTAAAGAAAATAATTATTTGAAACTGAGCTCACAAGTTCATATAACAGTTTTCTTTTTTAAATAGTTACTGTCAACAATGGGTTTATAGTTTGAAGACAGTGACTCAACGTCCATGGGAAGTTAGAAGCCAAATATTCTTTCAACTCTATTGTCTCCAAATAGACAGTTGTTTTATTAAGTCAGGTGTAGCTCCAAAAAAAAAAAAGTTATACTGTCAAAACCTCAGTATATTTGGAGAAGAAAGCAGCTCCTGTTGTTTTTACCTCTAGAGATGGAGAACAGATGCTTGGTGTTAGGAGAAAGGAGGCTGGATTAGATGATACTGGATCAAACCCAAAATTGTCAAGCCAGGTAGGATGTTTACAGAAGCCATGTCTACCCAGAGCTAGAACTTCAAAATCAAATCAAAACTGAAGAGTCCAATTACCAATATGTAACTTACTCAAATGTAAAAGAGTGAAAGGAGAAGAGTGGGGAAGAAGACAATGTGGGAAAAGCTGTCCTCCTTCCCCGGGGATGAGCCAATTCCTCTGAGTGGCAGGTGGGTGAAGTAACTCTGTTATCTTTCCTTGTTTGATCCCATGAGTCTCTTATATTGAAAGCATGTTACTACCTAGTATGTCAAGATACAAAGCACATAACTTATTCTAGTGTCACCTAAAGAAACAGCTATCCTTCAGCCTGAAGGAAAAACTGCTTGCGTCAGATTTACTGAATGAGAGGATGGCTAGATATACAACATACATATGTATGTATACACAGAGTACTTGTATAGCTATAAATTCGTAAAGTTTATGCTCAGATGTGATTGTTCTTGACATGGTAACCCCCAGGCCCTCACCAATAGAGATGTTAGTCTGCTTTAAGAGCATGTCTTGGTTTATTTACTGCTTTGGATACTTTGTCCATGTAATCCTTTTGTTCTTTACCTTTGGCTTCATTGTAAGCCTTTCAAACTGTGCCATAACTTGGTTCACATCATTTTGACTTAACTATAACATGTCACAGATCAAATATCTAATTACATGCTTTTTGCTTCCTATGATCTTGCCCTGCTGGTTCCCTGTCAACACTAGTTTTTACATTACATTTCTTTGGCATCTGTACCCATGAAATTTATAGATTTTTGCCCTGGAATTTGGCCATGGATTTTTCAACATCTGGATTTTAATCCAGATTTTAATTTTTATTTGCTTTCCCAGTGACTTCCAATAGTAAATTTACTACTTTCTCTGGGCAGCACTTTGGAAAGGGAAACAAAGAATTTTTTGTTTCTCATTGATAGAAATACTGTCAATGTAATATATGAGTAATATAGATATTTTTGCTCCTTAGAAAAGATAAATGGGCAATTGACTGTACTTTAGGTATGAGTGGGGGAATCACACCTTTACAGAAGGTAGGAATCTTTCTCATTATTGAATGCTTAGGATTAAATTTCTCTCAGAGTCAGGCCATAAAGCAAGCATTGTTGAAAGAGATTTAGAGTTTTATTAATATATCTGCTTTTTATTTTGTTATATTATTCTAAGAAAATGGTGCTATGATTGAGATCCAAGAAGTGAATAAAAACATATATGCCCTTTAAAATTTTTTTTAGTCTTTTCCGGAAAATTGCTTGCATCTTGCTGCCAAGAGTGTTCAAACCTGATCATTGCTAATACCATGTGATGAGACTTGGTAATTTGAAAACAAATTGAGAGACAACTCAAGTGTAAGTCAGCTCCATCAGTGATTTTTTGGTTCTTGTCAAATGGCAGACAATGTTGCTGAGAATGTGAAAATGACCAAGGGAGTGACATCACCAAGATGTTAGAGTAGGAGACACCAACCTTCATGTCTTGACATAACAAAAAGAGTTATTTACATATGAAAATAGCCTTGGGAAGCTCCATGACCCATAAAAGAATCTGCAGCAACAGAATGGAGCAAGAAAAGGAGAGTATCCACATAGAAAGGATTGCTGGTGAGATTGGCATATCTGAGACACCAGGAGATTTCTAGGAGCAAAGAGGAAAGGTGAAAGCTATCAGTGTTAGCCACATGGTGGGTACCACTGGTCTCCAGTGGCCTGCCCTCCAGAGGATACCAGAATATTTTGTCACTGAGGTAACCAACAGCCATTCCTGCCAGGGAATTTCACAGAACTCCACACTCCTTGTCCACCTATTAAGTGGTCACTCTTTTGAGCTGCTTTGGGAAAGCAGTTGCCACTTCTCCCAACCCCTTGCATGCCTTGACCCTTAAGCTTCAGCAACTCCATAAGTTCTCATAGTCCAGATCTAAGTTCTGTGACTGCATTGGGCCAAACACCAACCCACATCTCTAACATCTAACCCTAACCCTAACATCTCAGACAACAAAGTCATTTCCATAATTAGCTAGTTCACACCATAAGCCTGGAACCAAGTACTTGCTGTACCTGCCCATGCTCGACATCAGCTCACGTGCCACAGAGAGCTAGACTCTGCTCCAGGCATGGAGCTTCTCCAATGCCAGAGCTCCCATTATTGGCTCCATGGCTGCTTCAAAATCATCTATACCATGCATTCTGTTACCAACATGGCAGTGGGGATAACTGCAACTCATGCACCAGTGTCATTAGGGTCCTGGATCTCAGAGCTATAGTCCCTCCACAGGTTCCCATGTGATATGGTTTGGATGTTTTGTCCTCTCCAAATCTCTTGTGGAAATGTGACCTCTAATATTGGAGGTAAGGAACCTAGTGGGAGGGGCAGATCCCTCATGAATATATTACGGCTGTCCTCATGTTAATAAATGATTTTTTACTCTGAGTTCATGTGAGATCTGATTGTTTAAGAGTCTAGGACCTCCTCCTCTTTCTCTTGCTCCCTTTCTTGCCATGTGACACATCTATTCCATTTGCCTTCTGCCATGATTGTCAACTTCCTGAGGCCTCACCAGAAGCAGATGCTGGCATCCTGCTTCCTATATGGCCTGCAGAATAATGAGCCAAAATAAACCTCTTTTATTTATACATTACCCAGTCTTAGGTATTCCTTTATTGCAACATGAAGAGATTAGCACCGAAAATTGGTACTGAGAGTGGGGCATTGCTATAAAGTACCTGAAGATGTGGAGTTGCTTTGAAACTTGATAACAGGCAGAGGTTGAAATGGTTGTGAGGTCTCAGAAGAAGACAGGAAGATGAGAGAAATTTTGGAATTTCTTAGAGACTTAAGTGGCTGTGACCAAAATGCTGATGGAAATATAAACAGCAAAGGCCCAGGCTGATGAGGTCTCAGTGAAATGAGGAATTTATTGGGAATTGGAACAAAGGTCACTATTGTTATGACCTAGGAGAAAACTTGGTTGCACTACCTCTATGCCCTACAGCTGTGGAAGTTTGAATGTAAGAGTGATAACTTAGGGTATCTGGCAGAAGAAATTTCTAAGCAGCAAAACATTCAAGAACTGACATGGCTGCTACTAGTAGCCTATGATAAGATATGGGAGGAAAGAAATGACTTAAAGTTGGAACTTATATTTAAAATGGAAGTACAGCATAAAATTCAGGAAATTTGCCACCTGGCTATGTGATAGAAAGGAAAAAGCATTTTCCAGAGAGGAACACAAGTTGGCTGCTGAATAACCACTTGCTAGAGAGATCTTCATGACTAAAAGAGAGCCAAGTGCTAATAGTCAAGGAAATAGGGAAAGGGCCTTGAAGGCAATTCAGAAATCTTCAAGACAGCCCCTCCCTTGACAGGCCTAGAGGCCTAGGAGGATTGAATGATTTGGGGTCCCAGGCTCAGGGAGTTGTTCAGTGCCACTTTGGGACACAGCTCCCTATATCCCCACTACTGTAGCTCCAGCTGTGGCTCATAGGGCATCAGGTATGGCTTGGGCTATTTTGGAGAGCACAAACTACCATAAACCTTGGTGGCATCCCCGTGGTGTTAAGTCAGGATGCACACATAATTTAAGAGTGAAGGAGGCTTGACAACTTTCACTGAAATTTCACAGGATGTATGGAAAATCCTGGTGCCCAGGCAGAAGCCTGCTACAGGGCAGGGCTCCTGCAGAGAGAATCTACTAAGAAATGCCAAGGAGAACTATGAGGTTGGAGTTTCCACACAGAGTCTGCACTGGAGCATTGCCTAGAAAAACTGTGGGAATGGGGGCACCACCCTTCAGACCACAGAAGCTTACAGTCTCAGCCTAGAAAAGCCACAGGGGCAGAGCTACCCCAGGCCTTGGGAGACTACCCCTTGCATAAGTGTGCCCAGAATGTGGGACATGGAATCAATAAT
Source organism: Hylobates moloch (assembly GCF_009828535.3). Classification (NCBI taxonomy): domain Eukaryota; kingdom Metazoa; phylum Chordata; class Mammalia; order Primates; family Hylobatidae; genus Hylobates; species Hylobates moloch. The sequence goes on from NW_026652284.1 coordinate 87,409,465, forward strand.
TGCCCTGCTGATTTTTGGACTTGCATTGGGACCTGCTGCCCATTTCTTCTGACTGATTTCTCTTTTTTGGAATAGGAATGTTTACCCAATGCCCTTTCCACCATAGTAGTCCTAGCTACTGGGGATCTCCGAAATCTTCATCAATACTGACCTTAGCTGAAGGAGCTGCAGAGACCATACAAAAGGAACTTTCACAAGTACCCTAACCACTGCACCTATCCCAGTAAGTGCTGTCACATACTCCCTATAAGGGAAAGTCATTCCATAGTGAAACTAGCCTGTAAAGCCTGGAAGAAATGACTTTTCCATCAAATGTGCAGATATCAAAGTAAGAAGACATAAAAAAACCAAAGGAAACATAATGTCATCAAAAGAACACAATAATCTTTCAGTAACTGAACCCAATGAAATAGATACACAAATTACTTGATAAAGAATTCAAAAATAATTAGAGCAGCACAGCAAACTTCAAAAAGTACCAAAAAACAATTCAATGGAATCAGAAAAGCAATAAATGACCAAACTAATTATGTGTATACACATCCATCTATCTATCTATCTATCTATCTATCTATCTATCTATCTATCTATCTATCTATCTATCTATCTATCTATCTATCTATCTATCTATCTATCTATGTATCTATCTATCTATCTATGTATCTATCTATCTATCTATCTATCTATCTATCTATCTATCTATCTATCTAAATTATATGTATCTCCACATAAAGCCAACACATTCTGGAGCTGAAAACTACAATAAATTAAATGGAAAATGCAATAGAAAATGTCAAGAGCAGAACTGATCAAACAGAAGAAAGAACATGTGAACTAGAAAACAGTTTATCTGTAAATATACAGAATAAAAAAGAATAAAAAGGAATGAAGAAAACTTATGGGATTTATGGAATGGCATTAAGAGAGAAAGTGTTTAAGTTATGGGAGTTAAGGAAAAGAAAAGGAAATGAGGAAAAAAGATTATTTAAAAAAATAGCAAGAAACTTTTGAACTCTAAGATAAGAAGGTCAAAGGTCTCCAATCAGAACAAGACAACTAAGATATATTACAATTAAATTGCCAAAAATCAAAACAAGAGAGGATACCGAAAGCAGCAAGAGAAAAAGAGATCACATACAAAGGAGTTCTAATAAGTGAGTATATATATATATAGAATATTCTATCAACAGCAACAGAATATGCATTCTTAAGTGCACATAATTCTTCTCTAGGTTAGATATAATGGCCATAATGCTAGTGTTAACAAATTTTATAAGATTGAAATCATATCAGGTATCATTTCTAACCACTATGTTATGAAATTAGAAGTCAATGAAGAATTTTTGGAAATTCGCAAATATGTAAAAATTAAACAACATGCTCCTTAACCAATGGGTCAAAGAAGAAATTAAAGGGGAAATTAAAAAATATCTTCATAGAAACAAAAATCGATAGGCAACATAGCAAAACTTAGGGGATGCAGGAAAAGAATTTCTAAGAGGAAAGTATATAGCAATAGATGCCTACATCACACAAGAACAAAAATACTTAACATTACACTTTAAGGTGCTAGAAAAAGAGCCGAGTTTGAAGAAAGTAGAAAGAAGTAAATAAAGACTACAGCAGAAATAAGGACTAGAAAAACAATACAAAACATCAAAACTAAGTTGATTTTTTGAAAAGAAAAAGGATACACACCTCTAGCTAAACTAAGAAAAAAAGAGAGAAGACTCAAATTCAGAAATGAAAGAAGATATTTGAACTGATACCAGACAAATGCAAAGGATCATAAGAGACTACTATGAACAATCATACAGCAACAAATTATATAATTTAGATGAAATGGATAAATTCCTAGACACATACAACTTACCTAGACTGAATCATAAAGAAATATAAAATCTAAACAGTAAGTCAGGAGATTGAATCAGTAATTAACAGTCTTCCATCAAAGAATGCCCAGGAACTGATGGTTTCTTTGCTATATTCCACCAAATATTTAAAGAAGAACTAATACCGAACTGTTTCAAACTCTTCCAAAACACTGAAGAGGAGGGAAACTTCCAAACTTATCAGGCTGGTACTACCCTGATACCAAGGCCAAACAAGGACACTGCAAGAGAAGAAAATTACAGTCCAATATCACTGATGAACATGGATGTAAAAATCTTCAGCAGAATGTTAGCAAACCAAATTCATTAGCATATTAAAAGAACTATTCAGAATGATGAAGTGGGATTTATCCCTGGGATGCAAAGATGGTTCAGTATATGTAAATAAATAAATATGATATATCACATTAACAGAATAAAGGATAAAGCCATACTATCATCTTAATAGATGCATGAAAAGCATTTGAAAAATTTTGCATCATTTTATAATAAAACTCTTAACTAATTAGGTATAGAAGAAATGTACGTTGGCACAATTCAAACCATTTACAACAAACCCCATAGCTAGCATCATATTCAACAGTGAAAAGTTGAAAGCTCCAAGATCAGGAACAAGGCAAGGATGCTTATTCTTGCCACTTCTATTCATCATAATACTGGAAGTCATAGCCGGAGCAATTAGGTAAGAGAACAGAATAAAAGGCATCCAAATAGGAAAGGAAGCCCTTAAATTGTCTCTGTTTACACTTAACAATCTTTTATATAGAAATCTCTTAAGACTCCATAAAAAATGTTAAAACTAATAAATTCAATAAAGTTGCAGGATATAAGACCAACATACAAAACTCACTAGCATTTCTATACACTAGTAATGAACTACTAGAAAAAGAAATTCAGAAAACAATTCCATTTATAATAGCTACAAAATACTTAGGAATATATATAACCAACAGGTGAAAGACATAGTGAAAACTACAAAACATTGACAAAAATTTAAAGATGACAAAAATAAATGGAAAGATATCCCATGTTAAGGGATTGAAATTATTAATGTTGAATTGGTCATAGTACCCAAAACAATCTACAGATTTAATGCAACCCCTATGAAAATTCCAATGACATTTTTCATAGAAATAGAAAAGACAAACCTAGTATTTGTATGAAATCACAAAAGACCCCAATGCAAAATCATTCCTCAGCAAGAAGAACAAAGCCAGAAGCATCTTACTACTTCATTTCAAATCCATTATGAAGCTATAATAATCAAAACAACATGATAATGGCATAAGACAGACAATACACCAGTGGGACAGAATAGAAAACCCAGAAATAAATTCATGCATTTATGGTAAATTGACTTTTGACAAAGGTGCCAAGACCACACAATGGCAAGGACATTCTTTTCAAATGATACTGGGAAAACTTCATATTCACATGCAGTGCTACCAATACTACTACTACCACTATTACTACTTCTGCTGCTAGACCATCTTCTTACATCATATTAAAAAAATTTTAACTCAAAATTGAGTAAAACTTAAATATAAGACATAAAATTATAAAACTATTAGAAGAAGACACAAGAGAAAAGCTCTATGACTTTGAGCTGGGTAATAATTTTTTGTATATAACTTTAAAATCACAAGCAACAAAAGCAAAATAGACAAATGGTATTATATCACACTAAAGAGCTTCTGCATTGCAAAGGATACAGAGTGAAGAGACAACCTTCATTTCAATGAGAAAATATATTTGCAAATTATATATCTGATAAGCGATTAATATCTAAAATATATCAATAACTCAATCAATAGTAAAATACCAACACAATTAAAATGTAGCAAAAAATCTGAATAGACATTTCTCAGAAGAAGACACACAAATGGCCAAGATGTATATACACCATGGAATACTGAGATGTTATTTCATACTATTTAGAATGGCTATTATCAAAAAGACAAAAAATAACAAGTGTTGTCAAAGGTGTGGAGAAAAGAGAACACTTATACACTGGCAGTGGAAATGTGAATTAGTACAGCAGTTGCGAAAACTTGAATGCAGTCCATAGGGTTCAACTGTGTCCCCACCCAAATCTCATTTTGACTTGTAGTTCCCATAATGTCATGGGAGTCACCTGGTGGGAGGTAACTGAATCATGGGGGCGGTTTCCCCCATGCTATTCTCGTGATAGTAAGTTCTAACAAGATCTGATAGTTTTACAAGGGATTTCCCCCTTAGCTCAATTCTCATTCTTCTTCTCCCTGCCATTATGTGAAGAATGATGTGTTTGCTTCCCCTTCCACCATGTTTGTAAGTTTCCTGAGGCCTCTCCAGCCATGCTCAACTATGAGTCAATTAAACCTCTTTCCTTCATAAATACCCAGTTTCAGATGTCTTTATTAGCAGTGTGAGAATGGAGTAATACAGGTATGTACTCAAAAAATCAAAAATAGAACTGTCCTATGATCCAGTAGGAATCCTAGGATTCCACTAGTAGGTATATATTCAAAGGACGCATATTTAATAGGTACCTGCACTCACTCTCATGTTCACTGCAGCATTATTTACAATAGCCAAGATATGGAATCAACCCAAGTGTTCGTTAATGTGTGAATGATAAAGAAAAATGTATTATATATATACATTGAATACTGTTTAGTCTTAAAAGGAAAAAATTCTATCATTAATGCAATCAAATTATTAATTATCTTTGCTGAATTACATTGTGCCACAGACAACACAATAATGCATCTTTGGCCTTTCTAAGTTTATCTCAAAGCAAATCGTAAGGAGGGAGTAAAACCTCATTATCTGGAGTCAGGCAGATGTCTGTGTGACTTTTAGCTTTACTTATTGTTGTGTGACTTTTTATATCTCTAAGGTGGGAATAATAATATTTCTTATCTGTCAGATAATGAGATTACCACATAAAGTCTTAAGAAATTAAGGCTCTAAAAATATCTTATTGTTACTAACAGTTACTAATGCTGTAGAGACCCGAAACCTCTAATCAAAGTGGCCAGATGATGATATAGGACAGCTCTTTGAAAATTTATGGGTGCAGCAAAACAACATGGCACATGGATACATATGTAACAAACCTGCACATTATGCACATGTACCCTAAAACCTAAAGTATAATAATAATAAAAAAAGAAAAGTAATTGGATCTTCTCAGATTTTCAAAATATTAAGGAACAGAAGAATTCTATAGAACAGTAGTTCTCAAAGTGTGGTCCCTCAGATAACTTCATCAGCATCAGTGGAGAACTTTATCAAAATGCAAATATAGGACTGTATTTGAGACACATTGAATTAAATAGTGGGAGTGGGCACCATCTATCTGTGTTGTAACATTCTTTAGGTGTTTGAGACTAACTAACATTTGAGAACCACTATCATAGAGAATACTGGTATCAGTAACATTTGTCTCAGAGATATCATTTGTGATCAATTTTTCTTCTTAAAAATCCTTCTTTGTTATCAAGTCTGTATTCAGGAGTATTTCCTAGTTTAATATGGAAACCTTCAAGTTCATTTCATTTATTTAAAAAAAAATTACTTCAGTCAAAGAAAGAGGAGAAAAAGAAAGGAAGAAAAAATAAAGTTGAACTGGTGAAATTTAGTATAGATTGGAGCATATATTAGTTCAAAATTAAAATAACACAACATATACAAATATACTTTGGAGCATATATGATAAAACGTTTTGAGAACTCTTCTGTCTGTGGTAATAACTTGAAGGTAAGGACATTTTTTGGTTTCTTCTGTTCACGATATTCTTGTTACTATTACTTTTTGCATAAGCTGATTTTTCTTAATTCTTTAACATCTTTTGGGAAGTAAACATGTTCTGTTCGAAAGCTCATTTTCATTTGGTGGGAAAAATCAGAAATGTATATGAATCTGTTAGAACGGAAGCTGCTCAAGGATTTCTTCAATCAGTTAAGAATAGACTATTTTGGAATTTCTTTAACTTGGACATAAGAATCCCAGCTAGAGTGTCAAGGCTTTGTATATTAGACTGGAAGACGTATTATGAATCTTAAAGTTTCTGGAAGCTCTCACAGTCAGCCTACTGAAAACTGCAGGATTGCTTTAATAATTATCATTTATGTTTAAACCAATGAAATATAGGACACTGTCATTCATTCACTAATTATCAAGGGAGTCTCGCAATGTTTTGGTTTACTTGCTGTTTTATTTAATGGAAGACTTGTTTACATATCTGCTTTATGTCTTTGAGTTGATCACTGAATCCTGTTCTTCCTTTCCACTAGTAAAATGTAGTTGTAGATGTATTAACATGATCCTAGTCTGTATTAATTTTTTGGAGTAACCGTACAATATTTTTCAAAATTTTGCTTGCTATCTTTGGTGAGGATATATTTCTATCTGGTTTTATACAAGTTTTCCAATTGCCTGTATTAGCAAGTTCTAAAACCAATTACTAATTTCTAGTTTTGAATATTAGAGTAATGAAAGTATAACTTCAGTTTTGCTTAAAATGGAAAGGAGATAGTAAAAGTATAATAGCTAGCTCCAGGTGTTTAGTATATGGAGAAACCTTGGAATTTAGTTGAATCTACTTTTCCAGATTATGAGTTAGATAATTTAAACAATGTATATAAGATGTTCATACCATGTTCAATCTGAATGATATTCCTCTAGGGTTGTACAATGCGTAATCTACAAAACTAGTCAATGACCACTCTCAGGAATTCAAAAGAAGATGGCAATTGTTTGTCCAAGTTTTTACATTGAGTTGCTTAATCATTTCAATTTGAAGATGTAAAACTTAAGACACATTGGCATATAAATGATATTGAAACCATGGGAGCAGTGGAAGGTTTGTAGGGAGATGGTGTGCATAGAGAAGAGACATTGCTGAAGACAGAGCTCTAGAGTACTTCAACAACTAGAGGTCTGGTAGAGGAGAAGGATCTAAAAAAGTGAGACGAGTCAGGAGACAGGCAAAGCAGGCAAGTGTGGGGTCATGGAAGCTTGGCAATGAAAGCATTGCAAGAAGCAGCAACAGACACTGTCAAATGCTGTTGAGAGGTCAAGATTAAAGAGATAGTTACATGCTGGCTTTGGTAAAGTTAGTTTCTAGTGACCTAAGCAGTTTCATAGGAATGAAATCTCCTGTGATGGTGATGTTAATATATCAGGCTATCTTTCTTTTTTTTTTTTTTTTTTTTTTTGAGACAGAGTCTCGCTGTCGCCCAGGCTGGAGTGCAGTGGCGCAATCTCGGCTCACTGCAAGCTCCGCCTCCCGGGTTCACGCCATTCTCCTGCCTCAGCCTCTCCGAGTAGCTGGGACTACAGGCGCCCGCCACCACGCCCGGCTAATTTTTTTGTATTTTTAGTAGAGACGGAGTTTCACCATGGTCTCGATCTCCTGACCTCGTGATCCGCCCGCCTCGGCCTCCCAAAGTGCTGGGATTACAAGCGTGAGCCACCGCGCCCGGCTATATCAGGCTATCTTTCAAATTAACATGATTAATTTCAAGGCTTAGGCACATAGATACACAATGACACTGGTATAAAATAATAGTTCATGTGGGTAATAAGGTACCTATTATAACTCATTTAAAGATGGAGATATATCTTACACCTTTTCTTAATCTTTTGGTTGAGAAGAGAGCTTCACATAAAGTAGTACTATACAATTTATTGATATTCATGTGTCTTCAATTTTTCAACCTTAAAACATATATAAAAGAGAAGAAGAGAAACTAACTTTTAAGTCCTTTTCCAAGTCTAACATTTTTTGAGCCTATGTTAAGGCACTTTAAAAATATTTGTACCTGGTAAAAAGACCAAAATAAATATGATAGAGTGGGAGAAATAAAGACAAGGTAATCACAGAAAAAATTAATTTTACCAAGAACAAAAAAAAGATAAAGAAAAAACTCGGCATAATTTTTTGAAGGTTGTCTACCTTTTGTGCTTTTAAAATGTATTTCTGAATGTATTTTTATAATTTAAGACTTTTCAAAATACTTCAATTTATGTTTTCAAATAAATACAAACGTGAGACATATACCACCTCAGTGCATTAAACCACGTACGTCTGAGCTTAAAGTGAGCATGTATTAATGAGTAATTTCATTATATACATCAGTTTTACCTCTTGCATTTCCATGCTTTATCATAGTCATGGGACCTGAGTCAAGAGGAAGTTTCCTCTTTAATAGTGGAATAAAAATGTTTTTACTTGAAAGTCTGATTTCTTTGTAACTTTCCATTTCTGTGAATATGCATTTGCCTATCAGTCTCTCTGCAAACTTGCATTCTTGTTTTCTCTCTAATAGTTAACATTTATTGAGTGTTTATAAAACACTAATATCCTATTTACATATAAGAATTCCTTTAATTCTTACATAATTCCTATGAGACATAATTATTCCTGTTATACAGATGAAGAACTTACTACTGTGTCATCTAACTAGTTTTTCCTTAATGACTTGCATGTATAATTTTGTGTATATGTGTATGTATATAATCTCCCTAGGTCACTCTCAGTCTTGATATTTTTTAATTGCTGTCTTCTCACCTTTTGTATTCCTGCCCTTCCTTGTCTCTTTCCTTATCAGTCTCTATTTTTTACCTTTTCTTGATCATGTCATACTTTCCAGTCATTTTTCAATTCTTTCTCCCTTCTCTTCCCCTTACTTACTCATCTTTAATCAGTAATGAAGCCAAATTCAGGGTTTGGAAAATAATGGTGTAGCCTGAATCCAGTGACTTCACACATTCATCTCAAAAATTATAGAATGAGAAAGCAAAGGGCACAAACTGAATCACACATGGCCTGTCTTCCACACTACTAGGATACAAAATTCTCTGATGTTTACATTTCTTTTTATTAAAGAAATATACACTAATTTTCAAAAGAGCTCTTCCTGATGCTGTAAGCCTGTGAGAGTGGGGGAAGGACAGCTGTTCACTTTTGTGTGTCAGAGTTGAAAGAGTGCCTACGATATAGATGAAACACAGATAGAATCCCCTTCAGAAAGATACATTCAAAACCAGTTCCAAAATATTAAACTCAGGACTGGAACATGGTAACTAGCAGCATCAGCTACAGGAAAAGAACTTGACCTGAGTGGGACCAAGAGTGGCAACCTCAGAGAAGCCTTACTTCTATAAGAGAATTAAATAAACAAGGGTGGTAGTCCCAGAAAAGTGGTAGGTATAGGGAAAGAAGAATGTAAAAGGGGAAAATAAAATACCTTGCAGAAAGAAAAAATGTCATGTCATCCTCTCCTAATTTCATACAATCACCACCACCACCACCACCACTCATTAAAGAAACTGTATTTTTTTTGTTTTTTTTGAGACAGCGTTTCACTCTTGTTGCCCAGTCTGGAGTACAGCCAATCTCAACTCTCTGCAACCTCCACTTCCCGGGTTAAAGCAATTCTCGTGCCTCAGCCTACTGAGTAGCTAGGATTACAGGCACAAGCCACCACACCCAGGTAATTTTTGTATTTTTAGTAGAGATGGGGGTTTCACCATGTTGGTTAGGCTGGTCTCGAACGGGCTAAAGAGTGTGTACTTGATGAAACCCTCGTCAGAAGGCAATTGAAAAAACAGAAAAACATTCATGGAAATTCATGGGAGAGAAACAGAAAAGGCAAATTATAACATTTTAAGTAATAAAAATCCCCTCCTTCCCCAACAATTATGAAGCAGAAAAATAGTGTGACATATTAGAAATGTTATTTAGTATACTTTAAAAAGCATTTGGAGATTTAAAAAAAGAAAACTAGAATCAGAAATTGCATAAAAAACTAAATAGAAATGGACAAAAAGAAGAGAAAGTATATCACAGCTGATCAATTTTAGGGAAAAAAATAGAAGAAAACTCCAAACCACTCCAGAAGTAAAGAATAAGATGCATAAGGGAAAAAAGATTCAAATACAAATTTAAGTATACTGAAGAAAGGCATAACATCCAAGAAAATGAGGATGAAATAAAAGAAGAAAAACAAAAGAAAAGAGATGAAGGTCACAGACAAAGTGATAAAAAGGAAGTCAAACTAAGAAGGTTCAACATACACATAACAGGTCCCTATGGGGGGGAAATGTAACAGAACTAATATTTAATGTTATAATCCAAAAAAACATTCTAGAAATAAGACAAATCTACAAATCAAAAGGGGTCCATTCTTTGCCTATGAAAACTACTAGATTTGAAAGATGAAAAATATCTTTAGGGCTTCCATGCAAAATGATCAAAGTATTAATTAGGTTAAGAAAATTAGGCCTGTTATCAGATTTTGAGCAACTTTTAATACAAGGACTAGTACACCAGTAATTTTTAAGAAGCTCAAGGAAGTTATGAAGAAAGAATAAGTTTTATTCAGCCAAGCCGTACTTTAATTAGCAGGACTATAGGAAAAACAGGTGCTTTTTAGTATATGTGTTGCTGAGGTGAGCATGAAAAAAACAGCTTTAAACACATAAGCAAGCAGAGAATATTATTCAGAAGTGTACCTCTTGAGGAAATTACTAGTTAATACATGTTATACAACTATACAATTGGGAAAAATTCAGCAAAAGGACTGATGGTGAGCAGAAAACATTTATATTATGAGCATACGATGTAATTACGAAGACAAGTAGGAAGATGGCGGAAGAATATAAGCAAATGTTATGTGTACTTATAGAAGAGAGAGACTGCAACAGAAAAAGGGAAAGAGAGAAGTGAATTGTGGCTACTGGTTGTTGAATAGGCAATGTATGGGAGTCAAGGAATTTTTTTTTTTGTTTTTTGAGATGGAGTTTCTCTCTATCACCTAGGCTTGAGTGCAGTGGCATGATCTCAGCTCACTGCAACCCTGCCTTCCAAGTTCAAGCAATTCTCCTGCCTCAGCCTTCCGACTAGCGGGGACTACAGGCACACGCCACCACCCAGGCTTAATTTTTTGTATTTTTAGTAGAGATGGGGTTTTGCCATGTTGGCCAGGCTGGTCTCGAACTCCTGACCTCAAGTGATTCACCCACCTTGGCCTCCCAAGTGCTGGGATTACAGGTGTGAGCCACCACACTCGGCCAAAAAATAAGATTTTTAAATAACAGCATGCAAAAGGGTATGCAAGAAAAGAAGGGTTAAGGATTCTACAAAGGTAACGATTAAGAATATTAACCTTCATAGGTTCAAAACGAAAATTCTTTACAAAGTAAACACATATCCAGTAGAGAACACCATAGAAAATCAAATACAATACATACAGTAATTATATAAATTTATGATAGAGTTAAGTTCAAACATATAGCAGAGGGGTTAGGTGCAATGGGCTAATGCCTATAATCCCAGCACTTTGGGAGGCTGAGGTGGGATGATTGCTTGAGGCCAGGAGTTCATTAGACCAGCCTGGGCAATTTGGCAAGACCCTGTCTCCACAAAAAAAATAAAATTAGCTGGGCATGGTAGTGCATGTGTGTCTATAGTCCCAGCTAATCGGGAGGCTGAGGCAGGAGGATCACTAGAGCCCAGGCATTCAATGATGCAGCAAGCTGTGATTGTGCCACTACACTCTAGCCTGAGTAACAGAGCAAAACTGTCTTTTAAAAAGAGATGGGGATGGTATTTTGTTAATGATTTTAGCATCTATGTTCATCAAAGATATTGGTCCGTAGTTTTCTTTTTTGGTAGTGTCCTTTCCTGGTTTTGGTATTAGGATGATACTGGCTTCATATAATGTATTAGGGAGGGTTCCTTTTTTATCTTATGGAATAGTGTCAAAAGGATTGGTACCAGTTCTTCTTTGAATGTCTGGTAGAATTCTGCTGTGAATCTGACTGGTCCTGGACCTTTTTTGTTGGTAATTTTTAAATTACCATTTCAATCTCGCTGCTTGTTATTTGTCTGTTCAGGGTGTCTATTCTTCCTGATTCAAGCTAGGAGAGTGTATTTTTCCAAGAATTTATCCATATCCTCTAGGTTTTCTAGTTTATGTGCATAAAGGTGTTCATAGTAACTGTGAATGATCTTTTGTATTTCAGTGGCATCAGTTGTAATATTTCCCATTTCTCAGTGAAGTTATTTGGATTTTCTCTCTTCTTCTCTTGGTTAACCTTGCTAGTGGTTTATCAATTTTATTTATCTTTTCAAAGAACCAGCTTTCTTTCATTTATCTTTTGTATTTTTGTTTGTTTGTTTCAATTGTGTTTAGTTCTGCTCTCATCTCAGTTATTTCCTTTCTTCTGCTGGGTTTGGATTTGGTTTGTTCTTGTTTCGCTAGTTCCTTGAGGTGTGCCCTTAGATTGTCTGTGCTCTTTCAGACTTTTTGATGTAGGTGTTGAGGGCTATGAACTTTCCTCTTAGCACCACCTTAGCTGTATCCCAGAGGTCTGATAGGTTGTGTCATTATTTTCATTCAGTTAGAAGATTTTTAAATTTCCATCTTGATCTTGTTTTTTACCCAATGCTCATTCAGGAGCAGATTATTTAATTTCTGTGTATTTGCATGGTTTTGAAGTTTCCTTTTGGAGTTGATTTTCAGTTTTATTATACTGTGGTCTGAAAGAGTGCTTTATATAATTTCAATTTTCTGAAATTTATTGAGGCTCATTTTATGCCCTATCATATGGCCTATCTTGGAGAAAGTACACTAAAATCCTTAACAAAATACTAGCTAACCAAATCCAACAACGTATCAAAAAGATAATCCACCACAGTCAAGTGGGTTTCATGCCAGGGATGCAGAGATTGTTTGAAATACGCAAGTCAATAAATGTGATACACCACATAAACAGAATTAAAAACAAAAACCAAATGATCATCTCAATAGATGCAGAAAAAAGCATTTGACAAAATCCAGCATCCCTCTATGATTAAAACCCTCAGCAAAATTGGTATACAAGGGACATACCTTAATGTAATAAAAGCCATCTATGACAAACCCACAGGCAACATAATACTGAATAGGGAAAAGTTGAAAGCATTCCCTCTGAGAATGGGAGCAAGACAAGGATGCCCACTCTCACCACTCCTCTTCAACAGAGTACTGGAAGTCCTAGCCAGAGCGATTGGACAAGAGAAAGAAATAAAGATCATCCAAATCGGTAAAGAGGAAGTCAAACTGCCCCTATTTGCTGATGATATGATCATTTACCTTGAAAACCCTAAGGACTCCTCCAGAAAGCTCTTAGAACTGATAAAGGAATTCAGCAGTTTCTGGATACAAGATTAATGTACACAAATCAGTAGCTCTTCTATACACCAACAGTGACCAAGTGGAGAATCAAATCCAGAACTCAACCCCTTTTATAACAGCTGCAAAAAACAAACAAACAAAAAAATAAAATACTTAGGAATATACCTAACGAAGGTGTCAAAAGACCTCTATAAGGAAAACTACAAAACACTGCTGAAAGAAATCATAAACAACACAAATAAATTGAAACATATCCCATGCTCATGGATGGGTAGAAGCAACATTGTGAAAATAACCATACTACCAAAAGCAATTTACAGATTCAATGCAATCCCCAACAAAATACCACCATCATTCTTCATAGAGTTAGAAAAAGCAATTCTAAAATTCATATGGAACCAAAAAAGAGCCGATATAGCCAAGGCAAAACTAAGCAAAAAGAACAAATCTGGAGGTATCACACTATCTGATTTCAAACTATAAGGCCATAGTCACCAAAACAGTTGGTGGTACTGGTACAAAAATAGGCACATGGACCAATGGAACAGAATAGAGAACCCAGAAATAAACCCAAATACTTACAGCCAACTGATCAACACACCAAACAAAAACATAAAGTGGGGAAAGGACACACTTTTCAACAAATGGTGCTGGGATAATTGGCCAGCCACATGTAGGAGAACGAAACTGGATCCTCATCTCTCACTGTATACAAAAATCAACTCAAGGTGGATTAAGGACTTAAACCCAAGGTCTGAAATTACAAAAACTCTAGAAGATAACATTGGAAAAACCCTTCTAGACACTGGCTTAGGCAAATACTTCATGAGCAGAATCCCAAAAGCAAATGCAATAAAAAGAAAGATAAATAGCTGGGACCTAATTAAACTAAAGAGCTTTTGCATGGCAAAAGGAACAGTCAGCAGATTAAACAGACAACCCACAGAGTGGGAGAAAACCTTCACAATCTATACATCTGACAGAGGACTAATATCCAGAATGTATGATGAACTCAAACAAATCAGTAAGAAAAAAAAATCCCATCAAAAAGCAGGCTAAGGACATGAATAGACAATTTTCAAAAGATATACAAATGGCCAACAACCACACGAAAAAACGTTCAACATCAGTAATGATCAGGGAAATGCAAATAAAAACCACAATGCGATATCGCCTTACTCCTGCAAGAATAGCCATAATCAAAGAATCAAAAAAAAAACAGTAGATGTTGGCGTGGATGTGGTGAACAGGGAACACTTCTACACTGATGGTGGCAATGTAAACTAGTACAGCCACTACAGAAAACAGTGTGGAGATTCCTTGAAGAACTAAAAGTAGAATTACCATTTGATCCAGCAATCCCACTACTGGGAATCTACACAGAGGAAAAGTCAATATTCAAAAAAGATACTTGCACATTCACGTTTATAGCAGCACAATTCACAATTGCAAAATCGTAGAACCAACCCAAATACCCATCAATCACCAAGTGGATAAAGAAACTGTGATATATATATGATGGGATACTACTCAGCCATAAAAAGGAATGAATTAACAGCATTTGCAATGACCTGGATGAGACTGGAGACTATTATAAGCAGCTCAGGAATGGAAAACCAAACTTGGTATGTTGTCACTGATGTTGGGAGCTAAGCTATGATGATGCAAATGCATAAGAATGATACAATGGACTTTGGGGACTTGGGGGGAAGGGTGGGAGGGGGGCGAGGGATAAAAGACAACAAATACAGTACAGCATATACTACTTGGGTGATGGATGCACCAGGATCTCACAAAACACCACTAAAGAACTTACTTATTTAACCAAATACCACCTGTAATCCAGTAACTTAAAGAAAAATAAAATAAAAAAAAAATGGGGATGGGAACGTGCATAGGGGAGAGCGTGTGGGTGTGTGAGTGTGTAGCAGCGGGGTCTCGCAGGGGTGGGGATCACGTGGCGGGGGTGGGGTGGGCTGAAGAGTGGGTGGAGAGCTTGCAGTGCCCGGGTGGGGGTGCGGGAGGGATGGGAGAAGTAGCAAGGTGGTATACAGGGGGGAGGGGGGATAGAGGGCAAAAGGGGAATAGTTGGGTAAGGGAAGACGGAGAGGGAAGGGAGAGCAGAGGGGGAAGGGAGAGTAGAGGGGGAGAGGTTAGAGCTTGGAGGGAACCAGGAGGGGAGATTGGTGGGGGCATAGTGAGCAGTGAGAGCAGGTGGGTGGCGAGAGACAAGGAGAGGGAGAGACAGGGAGAGGGAGAGATAGGGAGAGAGAGAAACAGGGAGAGGGAGAGAGAGAAAGAAATAGAGAACAATATATTCAATAAATGTTTTCCTATTAAAACAAATATAAAATTTTCAAATAATGTATACATTATTATGAGCACTTAAGTAGAAAGTAATGGAAATTTTTTTTTAAATCAGAATTTTCAAATGTGATAGTAGTTCTGTTCAGGCAAGAATTAAGAGATAATAAACCTTTTTGGATAGTGGGTTGTCTGAGGAACAGGATATTTACATGGTCCATAATGTCTCCCCACAGTCTCTTGTAGGTGCAAGGTTTTTCCATAAGTATGTCATTAACACATCATCTTAAGCTTAATATTAGGAATGAGGAACTACTGGACATCATGTGCTTTTGGATGTAACAACAAAAGAAGGCGGCAACATCACCTTTGTAATATTCAGGCTGGAGAGACAATCTGAATATAATCACAAGACACTATCAGACACACTGAAACTGAATATCATTTTTATAAAAATTAGTGATATATACTATGAAAATATCAGTGTCATCAAAGTTAAAATATTTTAGATAAAAGGAGACTTAAAGAGATATGATGACTAAGTGCAATATGTAATTCTTGACTGGAACCCATATTGAAGGGAGGAATAAACATTACAAAATATATTACCTTCACAAAATAGGAATATCGACTATAGATTATTGTATCAAGAAGTCAAATGTAGTAAGGAAAAAACGTATCAGACAACAAGCTCTCAACTTTCAGATTATACCTTGGGATCTGTTCATATTGTCCAGCAACCCATATTTCATAATATGAAACATATAGAGCTTTATAATTTACAAAGTATATTTATATGTATTATGCTATTTTAATTTTGAACCAATATTTAAAATTAAATAGGTGGGAAATGATCTCATTTTATAGTTTGGAAAACCAGGGTATAAACTGTCAGGTGTTTTCCTCAATGATATGGTTTAGCTCTGTGTCCCCATCAAATCTCATCTCAAATTGTAATCCTTGAATGTAGAGGGAGGGACTTGGTAGGAGGTGATTGGATCATGGGGGAACAACATCATCTTTGTAATATTCAGTCTGGTTATTTTCAGTTCTATAGTTCCTCCAGTGCTGCTCTCATGATAGTGAATTCTCACGAGATCTGGTGGTTTAAGTGTTTGGCAGTTCCCCCATTGCTTGCTCACTTTCATGCTGCCTTGTGAAGGTGCCTGCTTCTCCTTCGCCTTCTGCTGTGACTGTAAGTTTCCTGAGGCCTCCCCAGCCATGCAGAACTGTGAGTCAATTGAACTTTTCTTTATAAGTTACCCAGCCTCAGTCAGTTCTTTATATCAGTGTGAAAACAGACTAATACATTCAGTAATGACTAAATTACAGGAGCAGACAGCAATGGAACCCAATTCATTCTAAGTTTACTGTTTCATAATGCCTCATTAAGGACTGGTGGAGATACCTTAAAGTCTTTGTCTATGTGTATAAAAGAAGTAATGTGAACAAATGCAATTTAGAATGTTTTTCAGTTATTTAGGCCAAAAGCAAGAGGACTCCAATTAATTCTGTTAGCAAACATTTATAATAATAAACCCAATTATGCAGAGTACTCAGAATGACCTAATGGAATACAATCCTACTTCATGCAGATGGTAGGCCATGAGAATCCTCTTCACATCCTTCTGATACCTGAAACTGTTCTAGTTAATAGAAACTATTTAGAGAGTTCAGAAATTGAAATGTAAGTTAAACTAACTTATTCACAGTGTAGGTACAAGCCAGTCATCTTTATGTGATCAGCATGTTAAAAAAAGGAAAAAAAAAAAAACCTTTTCTAACTGTAGAATTTGATTGAACAAATCATCTTCATTTGGCCTTTGGGGAAGTATATTTGGAATGATGGATACTTGGACCACTCAACTGATTGCACTGTTGGATAAGGGATTGTGGTTTCCTGTGGGTTTGGAGCTTAAATAGTGATTTTTTTCTCCGACCCTTAAAACATGGACTCCTGCCTTTCTTCAATAACATTAGTACATATTTATTTTGTGAAAGGATAATGTATCTTCCAAGCAATTTTAGACTCCTTTATTTTTAAGCATACATATTTGGGGAAAGACAATCAATTATAAGAGAAGTACATATAGCTATACAAGCAGATTAATAACACTAAACCTACTTATATTACAGTTGAACTGATAACGATTATTAATTCATAGATGTCAGTTCCAAGTTGAACCTGGTATTCTGTTAAATCCAGTAAAGTGTACTGATTATACATAACAGGTTTGGAGCTACATTTCCAGATTTGAATCCGGTTCCCATGGTTATGAGCTGTGTCCTGGAATAAGTTAATTAACCTCTTTGAGGTATAAAATGTTACAGATATTTTGTCATCTGTAAATTTGGGTAACAATAGGATCAATGTCACAGAGTGGCTTTGAAGATTGTGTGGGTCAATATATGTGTGGAGGCCAATATATAGGACAGTGCCCAGCATATTATAAACAATGAGAAAATTGTTATCTACTTGAAAGTGTCAATGTAGAGATTCAAGATCAATGCTGTTTATCTCATAAGTCCTCAGAGAGTGAGCTAACACTCAGAACTGGCTCAAGCATTCTGTGGCATGTACAATTCTGACAGCAAGAGTGTTCTTGTGCTCCTATTTAAATATAGGAAACCTACATTAACAGGGGGTGAGAAAGGTGTTATGAGGCACAGCTAGCTGGGAAGATAGTGCCTGTCTGTAGTATGTTTTGCAGGACCAATGTACTCTTTCACCTGTTAGACTGGGACTCTTGAGGGCCTCAATTATTATTCTTTTGCTGTTAAAGAGTCCCTATGTTTGGCGTGTTAACAGATGCTTAATTAGGGTGAGCATATGACCCACTTCATATGACCCAGTTCTCCTGGGAAAGACCTAATTTTATACCCGTTGCCCCAGCATAATTAGTAATAGCCACTTTGGACTCTCTAAAGTGTCTCAACTTGGATAATCAATTACACATTCTTCCTATTAACAAATAGTAGCTGAAGGGACAAACTCCTCTCCTTATCTGTGTCTCAGCCTGTCTTCTACATCTAATTTATGCTTTCCCGTCTTTTCAGTATTTTCCCCCATAAATAATAAATGAAGAAGGTATTATATTCAAGCAGTAATGGGCATTGATGTATTTTTAGTTTGTTTGTTCCTTTTTGTAGAACTGAGATAAAATAGTGGGATGCTTCCCAAAATGTTATTTAATAGAAAACAGCTTTTCTTTAAATCTATTTAAACTTTATGAAAGTTAACATGTAAAGAAGTCATTTTAGAGAATTTGTTTGAAGAGGCAATTTTACAGTGTAAATAGAGGCAGTTGTAAAATTGTTTATCAATATCTAGCACAAAGATAGTTTCCTTGATGGCATCTCCACATATTTGAACTATCTGTGGGCAACAATTTTGTTTAAAATGATTCTATCAATGCAATAACATTTCAAAGGATGTGCAAATACCAACTTGATTCCATTATAATAAGTTTCTAAAATCTCTTTATAATAGATTTCTAAAAGAACTTGATAATTAAGTTAGTTTCAAATGGAAACATCCATAATTTCATGGATTTCATGGAAGCAACTCAAGAACACTAGAAGGATTATTTTTGCTAGTATACTCGTACATTGTTACAGTCATGTGTGTTCTCGCATCCATTTTTCCAAAAATAATTTGATTTAGTTAATTCTTAAGGTATTTTCATTTACATAATTCATCACAATTGAAGTTCAACCAACCCAGGATATTACCTTCCTTGTTGCAATGACATTCTCAGTCACTAATTACAAAGACATTATTCAGACACATTTTATCTTGTAATTTGTGCCCATTAACCACAGTAGAAAGAAAAATGATATCCTATCCTACTGGTTATTTTCTCTTTAAATATAGCAACAGAAAACAATAAATACAGTATTGGTGGAGATACGGACTCTCCCTCCCACCAACTCTTTCCTTATCCTCTAGCTCTGTACTCTATGTAGTATGTCTTTTACACTTGTGTTATTTCAAGCAATAATTACATTAATTTTAGTTTAAGACAAAAAATACTAGTCTAAATGTGTCCCTTCACTTCATATTTCTTTATGCTTTTCTCTTGATGGATTCAGAGCACACTACCCCAATATAACACTTTGGTATACTGAATATTTTAGGTTGAAGGAAGCTGAGAAAATTGCAGAAGCGGAAAAGTCTGACCATCTTCCATCCTTCTTTAAGTGGTCCATAAAACTTAGAATTTTCAGTACTTCCCCTGAAATAGGTCATAAGATCCTCATGTAAGTGGTACCCACCCTATAATCAGAAGAACAGAATATCCTTCTCTCTCAAGACAGAAGTTATAAGCTGAGATCAAGTCCACTGACCTAACATTGTAAGAAATTTTATGTGGCTATTCATGTAAATATCCTTGTGGGGAATGGGTTCTGAACATGTATATGATGTTCAAAGTAGTTCTAGACCCCAAAATGCTTGAGAACCAATAGACCACTATCACCAAGGTACTCTGTAATTGCCTTCACTGTCTGCCCAAGAGTTAGTTGCTTAATTATTAGCCATATATTTATTAAGGAACTCTAAGTGCAAGGCCACAGAAGAAAATAATGAGGGGCTCTGAATTTTAGTATCTTACTATCTCTTAAGTGAGACAAAACAGTAATTCTAATAGAATGTGATAAAAGCTACGATAGGCCAGGAGGAGTGGCTCATGCCTGTAATCCCACTTTGGCAGGCCGAGGCAGGTAGATAACTTGAGGTCAGGAGTTCGAGACCAGAGTGACCCACATGGTGAAACCCCATCTCTACTTAAAAAAAAAAAAAAAAAAAAAAACTTAGCCGGGCATAGTGGCACAGACCTGTTAATCCCAGCTACTCAGGAGGCCGAGGCAGGAGAATCACTTGAACCCAGGAGATGCAGGTTGCAGTAAGCCAAGATCACGCCACTGCACTCCAGCCTGGGCAACAGAGCAGGACTCCATCTCAATCACAATCAATATATGCTATGATAGAGATATCATCAAATTATTGAGAAGTCATTCAAATAAGACTAGGAATGTCAGTATGGAGAAGAGGTGTCTTTACAGAGAACATAACATTTGACCCATGTCTTGACAGGTAAAAAAGGAGACAAGAAGATTCCAAGCTTTGGGAACAGGATAAAGAAAGGATGTAAGTGTGAAATATTTGGAGGAACAGCAAAAATGGCTGGAGTATAGCATGTAAAAAGGAGTTGAGAAACTCTCTCCTTGACCTATAATAGGAGTCTTAATAGACTTGATCTACATCTATCAATAGACTTAAAAGACCTTTTCTTAATAGGCTTGTCCTTGGCCCTTGTACTCAGGACTGTATATCCTAGTTTTAGAAAGATTTCTGCCAAGTCAGTTTAGGGAGAATCCCTCAACCTTGATATCTGATCAAATTCCTCATTCACCCCCAATTCCTGAAATGATAGCTGATCACCCTGACCTTCCTTCAGCAAGAATCCTGTTAGGTCAGTTTAGCAAGAACTTCCCTTACCTTTAATGCCTCCTCCTAGCAATTCCACACTCCCTCCAAACAAACAACATAAAAACATGTTTCTTGGCTATAAATTCTTGTTTGTCTTGTTGTATTCAGAATTGAGCCCAATTCTATACTAAGGTCTCTTTTACCCTATTTCAATAGTTTCTAAGTAAAATCTGCCTTTACTGCTTTAACTTTTCTGGTTTTCTTTAACAAGGTGAGGTGGATAATTAGGCCAGAGGCAGGAAGGGACACAGTGTAAGGGATTTACAGGGCAGGTTAAGTAGTTTCACCTTTATTAAGATAATGGTTCTCAATTTGGGGGTTCATGTATCCCTTCCAGAGGTGTGGGAAGGAGTCTAAATACTGTTGTCAACATTAAGTCTATAAAAGGTATAATAGATATTTACCCAAAATAAAATTTAACCTTGTGCTGACAGTTCAAAATCTATTGATTAACTAATGCATTTTGGAATCAAAACGTTGCAAAATGTGGGGTTATTGGACAAAAAACCTTAAAGACATGTTTTGCATGGTTTGTAAACATGCTGTCAATGATGGATAGTGATTCCATTAACTTAGATTGGGAATAAGACATTTAATAGACAACTCCAATGGCCTAGTCGTGGAGGAGTTTAAATATGAATTATGTATTAGGTAATACAATTATACAATGCTAAATTTCCCAAGTATAATAATTATTCCTAGGAGATACATGCTGAAGTATTTAGGGTAAAATATCAAGATGTTTACGTTGAACTCTCAAATGATCCTGAAAAAATACATACCGTAAAAATTAGTCAATGTGGCAAATTAACAATTGATGAATCTAGGTGAAGGTATTTGAATATTCATTATGCTATTTTAGCAATCTTTCTGAAGACTTAATTTTCAAAATACAAAGGGAAAAGGGGAGGTAGAACTGGTAAAAGATAAAAATAGGAGTGATAAGCATGAAAGATATGAACCAGATTCAAGCGATGGTAATGAAGACAGCGATTTGTGTCTGAAAAGCTGAGAAACAGCTTAAAGAGGAGGGACAATTTGGAAGAAACTATTTCAAGATTGATATGGTAAAGAAGGAAAGGTGAACTGGCAAGGAAGACAGCTGTAAAAAAATTGCTACAATAGCCCGGGAGAAGACTCAACTAGTGCTTGAAAGCAGGTGAGTTTGTTGAAGGGGGACTGTACCAAAACCAATTCTAAAAACCGTTTTAGTTTTTGAGAAGTTGGAGGCAAAACATCCTTTGCTGTTTTTCATTACAGACTTCTTATTTCTATTATTTGACACAGTTTAATAGTTAATAGTTTCTTTCAGAGATGATTGATTCCTCTTTTTAGTAGCAGTAATACAATAATAATAATAATTAACATCTATGAGTACTTGCTATCTTCGAAGGGCTAGGCAATGAGCTTTGGCTACAAAACAGGTTTAATTCTTGCAAAAATCCTGTAAGAGGATGGTAATCTTATCGATACTCCAATTTTACCAAAGAGAAACTAGAGAGATTTAATTACATGCCTAAGATCACTCAGCTTGGAGGCTCCAGACTCCGAATCCTGTGCTCTGAAACATAACGATTCTTATTTTGTTGGAGAAATATTAAAATCCCACAGAGTATTGCCAACTCCTCATTAATTAAAACAATCACAATTTCAATGGCTTATTCATTTTCAGAATTACTGTAAACTTAAGCCCAATGCAGTAGGCTTATAGGCTGCCCTCCTTTACAACTCTTTTCTAATTTGAAGCATTTGGTAAATTTGATTTTTTTTAAGAGGAGACCTAACTCTGATTATGGAAAAGCCTAAATGAAACATGAATAAAAGAACAGCCTATAAGAGATTACAGATAAATATTTTTGAAATGGGAAACAGATACCTTGATTAGTACTTCAATGGCATGGTACTTTCCATGAGTTCAGCAGAAATATATCAAGAGGTTAAAAATGATTAGTAATGAAAAAAATCAGGGCCAAACTTGTCTGCTAGTTGAGTAAACTTACATGTTTTCACCAACTTTTTCTTCAATTTCTTACATGAAACCACAGGTCACCTGCTCAATCAATTAGGCCTTATTCCAGGATTCTAGAAATGGTCAGACTAGGAGGCAGGCAATGAGTGAAATGATAAATTAGCCACAGGTAACAGATGGACCAGATGAAATGGCATGAACAAGTGAGGAGGGTGAGGATTCTTCAGAGATTCTCCCTCAGAAAGACCCAGGAGACTGCCAGTTGTATTGGCCTGACAATGAATAATGAATAAAAAGTATATATTTGGTTTAAATGTTGTGTTTCACAGAACAAATAAAATTTATCAACTAAGTTCATAACTTAAAAAATGTTAAATGGTGCAGCCACTTTGGAAAGCAGCCTGGCAGTTCCTCAAAAGGTTAAACATAGAATTACTATATGATTTAGCAATTGCATTCTTAGGTATATACCCAAAGAGACACGAAAGTATATTCCCACGCAAAACCTTATACACAAATGTTCATAGAAGCATTGTTTAGAATAGTCAAAAAGTGAAAGCAGCTTAAAAGTCCATCACCTGATGAATAAACGTTAAAATATAGTATATCTTAAATGAAATAAAACCAAATGAACTATTGGTGCAGGCTACAGCATGGCTGAACCTTAAACATTGTGCTCACTTAAAGAAGCCAGGCACGCAAGGCCACATGACCCCATTTACATGAAATGTCCATGGCAGGCAAATCCAGAGAGAGAGAGAGAATAGTGGTTTCCTAAGGCGAGAAGAAGCAGGAGTTGGGGGATGAAAGTTAAACGATATGGGTTTCTTCTGGGGGTGATGAAAGTGTTCCAAAAGTGATTGTAGTGATGGTTGCACAATGGAATTACTAAAAAAGTATTAAATTGTATACTTTAAGTAGGTATACTATATATGAAAAATCTCAATAAATCTGTTACAAGAAACCAATTTGGCTAAACAGAGAAATGTTTTTGTTTTGTTTTTAAATAAGAATCATTTCTTTTGCCTTCTACTTTTCTGCTACTGGTGGCTCTTCAAGGATGCAAAGATGAAGCCTTCATATCCGTTAGTTTTGAGCCAAATTTATCTCATAGTAGTAGGTGGTAGGAAAAAAAAGTTGTATATGCATAGCATATGTCATATATGGTTGGAGAACATCATGGACTACTATAGAAAAGATAAAACTTGCATTCAGAAAAACTGGCGTTGAGACTTGCCCCTGCTAATCACTGTCTGTTTAACCCTGAATAGGTAACTAATCTCTGTGAATCTGTTTGCTGGTTTGTACAATTTGACTGAATAACAACTACCACCTTACATAATTATAGATCTATAAAAATAGTAGGTTCATTTATCTATTCAAAGCTCTGGTAGGGGATATACTGGCTTGTTGACTTCCAGAGAGGCTGACAGAAGTCAGCCAAGACACTCAGAGCAGGTGAGAACATCACATGATTCAGATTAGGAAGTTAAGGAAATACCTCTTAGGAGAGATGATCCCTCAGCTGATTCTTGAACAGGGAGGATTTCAGCAGGTGAGAAAGCCTGGTGGTGGGGTTGGTACCTGGAAAAGGAGAGGCTAGATGAAGGCTCAGAGGTGCATCTGAGGGGAGTGTTGAAGGCATTTTATTCAGTCAGAATTTGAGCTGTAGCTAACTGTGCTCCTCAAACCATTATCATTAGCATCACATGGAACTTCTTAAGGTTGCAATTTGTCAGCTCCCACCAGAAACCTAATGAGTCAGATTCTGAGGCTAAGGCTCAGCAATCTACAGTCTAACAAACCCTCCAAGTGACTGGGATACACAGTCAAGCTAAAGAACTATTGGATTAAAACATTGGGTACCATGGCAAGAGATGTGTCTACACTAATTGAATATTTATAGAGTTTACAAAGACAATCTTATATGTGGAATTATACACTTTAAGGTATCTGCCACTTTAGGCTATTTATTTGAAAACAGAAAAGGTTCAAGATAAAGTTTATTATTTAGATAGATTATTATTTTGATAAGTTGTATAAATATATACCTTTTTGTAACATTAGGCCATATTATACCTTCTTTTGTATTTTGTTTTTGCTAGCTTATTATTTTGAGCATTTCCTCATGGATTTTGAATTCTATCAATCAGTTCTAAAAACTCATGGAAAATATTTTTAATGACTGCAAAGTATTTCATCATGTGGATAGGCCATAATTTAATTTACTATTTCTTATGTTGGATTTTTAAAATTGTTTCCTTACCTTTTATGAATACTACAATGATGAAAAACATTTGCATAGACATTTTTCTACATCTGGTTTCCTATAGTAGATTCCTAGAAATAAAGTTATTAAGTACCTACTCTGTTTATCTGTGTCCCTACTTATTATGGTAAAATACCCATCTCCTCTGGCTACAAGACTGGCATGTGTCCCAGACTGGGCCAATTATGATACCCATTCTTTTCACGACACAAACACATTCAGGAGCAGTTATGTGACCCAGACGGGGCCAATCAGCTTACTGATTGCATATTGCAAGGCAATCATACCCCACCTTCCCACCCCCTCACCCTAGAGAATGTGAGAAAACCTAACTGTGGGAGGAAGTAGTGAAATTAATTTGATGAGAGAAACAGAGAGGCAAGGAACATCCAAATCTTCAATGCTTTCTAGCTTCACTTTTTCAAAACAAAAGCACTTAAAAAATACTGCGTCAAGCTGGATTTAATATTTGACTAATACATTAGGCCTTGAAGAATATTAGGGCTCTTGCATTAAATCTATACATTAGCTTGAGAACACTGAACACATTTAGTATTTGGCCTTCCTACTTGGAAGCAGATCATATTTCTCTAATTATATGGATTTTCTTTTATAACATGCATTAAGATTTTGTAATTTTCTCCATATAGGAACATACTTTTCATAAAGTATATTCTTAGGCATGCCATTTTTGTTGTTTTTTAAACAATGAGCTTTTTAAATTTGATCTCTATTGCTGCTGTAGCAAATTACTACAGACTTAGTGGTTTAAAACAACACAAATTTATTATCTTACGGTTATGGAGGTCAGAAGTCCAAAAGGGGCCTCACTGGCGTAAGAGCAAGATGTCGGCAGGGCTGTGTTCCTTCTGGAGGCTCTAAGGAAGAAAATAGTTCATTGCCTTTTATAGTTCCCAGATGCTGACCCCTCCCTTCGATCTTCAAAGCCAGCAATGTCCAGTTGAGCTCTTCTCACGATATCATCTCTCTGGTTCTGATTCCTCTCCCTCCTTCTCTATTTAAGAATTTATGTAAATTTACATTAGGCCCACCTGAATAATCTGCTTGTTTTAAGGTCAGCTAATCAGCAACTATTTCTACCTACAACCTTAATTCACCCTTGCCATGTAACCTAATATATTCACAGGTTGCAGAGATTAGGATGTGGACTTTTGAGGTAGCATTATTCCGCCTACCACACACTTCATTATACATTTATATTTTCTACTTTATATATACATACAAATACACTTTTTTTTTTTTTTTTGCTTTCACAGGAAAACTCCTCAATTGTGTCCCTACATTCTTTTGTGACACTATCTCTCGGATGTATTGTCATAATGCTTTCATTCCCATAATTCTACTAGAAACTTAGTTGAAGGTTATCAATTACCCACACTGTGCCAAACCTGAAGGTCAACAGAGAGTTCTCATCTGGGTAGGTTTACTGACATTCATGGAATCTCAATGTCTTTGCACAATGAAAGTTTTTTTCTTGCTCACACCACTGTTGGATGAAGGTTGGAGTAGGAGGAGTGCTGCTCCACGCCACCACCTTATGACCAAGTCCTTTCCCAGCAATGGCTTCATCATCCCCTAAAGCCTTAGAGTCATCCCCTGGATTCTTGGCACACAGCTGGCAGATGAGGGAAGAGAAAAAAGAAGAAAATGGTGCAAGGTTTACTATTTACAAAGGGGTTAGTGTTAAAAATGATGCACAATATAGCTGCTACATTCCACTGGGCCTAATTCGGTGTCATTGCCACACCTAACTGCTAAACATAATGGAAATTGAATCTAGCTCTATGGCCAGGAGGATAGGAAAATGGGAGCACATACCACTGTCTCTGCCACATTAACCAGTCACATGCATTTGATGCAGTTGGTTACTCCCTTTCTAATCCTCCACTATCTCCCTGAGACCAACCCAGGTAGTTCCTGTAAAGCTCAGCCAGTTTCAGAGCCAATATAATTTGCACTAAATTTAGGACATTTGTGATGATTTAGTTCTGTAGAGGCCTCTTATTTTCTCTCCCCAAACTTCTCCTTCATCTTATTTTCCATTCTTTATTAGTGCTCTGTTCTTCCTTACTCTTGAGTGTTTTTTTACTTCTCCCCTGACTATGACATTTTGTCATTTTCTACACATTCTTTGATATTTATATTCCATAGTGAACAATCTCCTTCCTCACTAATTCATTTAAATAATTTTCTACTTTGATAAAATAATTTAAATCTGAACATTTCTCTGCAAACTTCTCAGTGGATGATAAATATTTTCCCTTAATTCACATCAAAAGGGAAATCCGCCTAAAAGAAAGACTTGGCTTTCTTTTTTAGCAATAATTTTACTTGTTTTTTCAAGCCCAAATCCTCAGTAATTTGTTTTCAGCTTTAGCTATATAAAATTTAATCTTCCATTACTACTAATAACATTAATAATCATGTTAGCATTTGTTGATCTATTTGCCAGGCACTAAAATGAGTATATAGGTTCATTTAATCCACAAAACAATAACTTATTTTCCCCTACTTTCAAAGAAAAGCTATCTCTCTGCTTTTAGCAAGTAAAATTTCATTTGTTTAACCTCATAATAATTATCTGAGGGTGTTTTCTGATTCTTTATTTTTCTTGACTTTCTACAACATTTGATCCTATTGAAAACCCCTTTCTATAATGATATTAGCTAACATGTATCATGTGCCAATTGTGGGCTGAATTGTTAAGCGCCTTATGAGAAGTGAGATATTTAATACTCCAAAACATTGGTATTTTGTGCCCCCATTTTAGAGATGAGGAAATGGAGGCACAGAAGTATTTAAGAACTTGCCTATGATCACATGGTTTCACAAATAGATGAACAAGACCCCAGGTGGTGACCTAGAGTCAACAGGAGGATCTCAGTCCCTGTAAATATACAGTTTTCCTATCATGGCCTATTTGCACCGGCCCTGGACTCTCCTGTATACTGATTACTATGCTAAAGTTCTTCCTCCTCTTCATTACATCCATTATCTTTGTCTATTGATAATTTCCTGTGCTGTAGATTTCATTTTATAAAATAATAATTTATTAGAATTAGAAATAAGGGAAGGGTTTTTTGTGTGTTACTTTAAAAATAATTGTGTCCTTTAAGACAACAATCTCATTTTTTATAGTATCAAAAAGAATAAAATACCTAGGAATAAATTTACCCAAAAAAGTGAGAGATCTGTATAATAAAAACTATGTAATATTGATGCAAGAAATTGAGACACAAATAAATGTCAAGATATCCCATGTTTATAGATTAGAAGACTTAATATTGTTAAAATGCCCATACTACTCAAAGTAATATACAGATTTGACACAATCCTTATCAAAATTGCAACGACATTTCTCACAAAACAGACAAATGGTTCTAAAATTCATAGAACCACAAAAGACACAAAATAGGCAAAAAAAAGTCTCGAGTAAAAAACAAAATTGAAGCCATTACACTTCCTAATTTGAAATTATATTAAAAAGTTACAGTAGTCAAAACAGTATGATACTAGCATAAGAACAGACACATAGAGCAATGGAACAAAATAGAGAATGCAGAATAAATGCAAACATATATGATCAACTAATTTTCAACAAGGCTGTCAAGAGGACACAATAAATGGTGCTGGGAAAACTGGATATCCACCTGTAAAAGAATGAAGCTGGACTCTTATTTTACACCGCAGACAAAAATCAACTCAAAATAGATTAAATACCTAAATGTAAGACCCGAAACTGTAAGACTCCTAGAAGAAAAGATACAGAAAATATGGTCTTGGAAATGATTTTATTTATTTTTATTTTTATTTATTTATTTTTCTTTTTTCCTTTTTTTGTTATAACTTTAAGTTCTGGGGTACATGTGCAGAATGTACAGTTTCGTTACATAGGTACACACATGCGGTGGTGGTTTGCTATACCCATCAACCCGTCACCTACATTAGGTATTTCTCCCAATGTTATCCCTCCCCTAGCTTCCCACCCCCAACAGGCCCCAGTGTGTGATGTTCTCCTCCCTGTGTCCATGTGTTCTCATTGTTCAGTTCCCACTTATGAGTGAGAACATGTGGTGTTTGGTTTTCTATTCTTGTGATAGTTTGCTGAGAATGATGGTTTCCAGCTTCATCCACGTCCCTGCAAAAGACATGAACCTATCCTTTTTTATGACTGCATAGTATTCCATGGTGTATATGTGCCACATTTTCTTAATCCAGTCTATTATTGATGGACATTTGGATTGGGTCCAAGTCTTTGCTATTGTGAATAGTGCTGCAATAAACATACATGTCCATATGTTTTTATAGTAGAATGATTTATAATCCTTTGGGTATATACCCAGTAATGGGATCACTGGGTCAAATGGTATTTATAGTTCTAGGTCCTTGAGGAATCGCCACACTGTCTTCCACAATGGTTGAACTAAATTACACTCCCACCAACAGTGTAAAAGCATTCCTATTTCTCCACATCCTCTCCAGCATCTGTTGTTTCCTGACTTTTTAATGATGGCCATTCTAACTGGCATGAGATGGTATGTCATTGTGGTTTTGGTTTGCATTTCTCTAATGACCAGTGATGATGAGCACTTTTTCATATGTCTGTTGGCTGCATAAATGTCTTCTTTTGAGAAGTGTCTGTTCATATCCTTTGCCCACTTTTTGATGGAGTTGTTTTTTTCCTGTAAATTTGTTTAAGTTCCTTGTAGATTCTGGATATCAGCCCTTTGTCAGATGAGTAGGTTGCAAAACTTTTCTCCCATTCTGTAGGTTGCCTACTCACTCTGATGATAGTTTCTTTTGCTGTGCAGAAGCTCTTTAGTTTAATTAGATCCCAATTGTCAATTTTTATTTTTGTTGCCATTGCTTTTGGTGTCTTAGACCTGAAGTCTCTGCCCATGCCTATGTCCCGAATATTATTGCCCAGATTTTCTTCTAGGAATTTTATGGTCCTAGGTATTACGTTTAAGTCTTTGATCCATCTTGAGTTGATAAGGTGTAAGGAAGGGGTCCAGTTTCAATTTTCTGCATATGGATAGCCAGTTTTCCCAACACCATTTATTAAATAGTGAATCTTTTCCCCATTGCTTGTTTGTGTCAGGTTTGTCAAAGATCAGATTGTTGTAGAAGTGTGGTGTTATTCCGCATGTTCTCACTCATAGGTGGGAATTGAACAATGAGAACTCACGGACACAGGAAGGGGAACATCACACTCCGGGGACTGTTGTGGGGTGGGGGGAGGGGGGAGGGACAGCATTAGGAGATACACCTAATGTTAAATGACGAGTTAATGGGTGCAGGAAATCAACATGGCACATGGATACGTATGTAACAAACCTGCACATTGTGCACATGTACCCTAAAACCCTAAAGTATAATAAAAAAAAAATACTCTAATCAGCTCTTTTCAAAGAAATAGCACCTAGAAAACATTTTTGCTTACCGGAAATAATGGTGTGGTATCGTATAAGTGATGGTCCAAACAATGATACTTTTTCTCTTTAGTATGAAGGAGTATTTTTACCCACTTTGTGCCACTTGTGATAAACAGAGGTGCATGTAAAATAAATGAATTTTTTTCAATGTAAAAAAAAAAAAAAAAAAGAAGTGTGGTGTTATTTCTGAGGCCTCTGTTCTGCTCCATTGGTCTATATATCTGTTTTGGTACCAGTACCATGCTGTTTTGGTCACTGTAGCCTTGTAGTGTAATTTGAAGTCAGGTAGCCTGATGCCTGCAGCTTTGTTCTTCTTGCCCAGGATTGCCTTGGCTATGTGGGCTGTTTTTTGGTTCCATAGGAAGTTTAAAGTAGTTTTTTCCAATTCTGTGAAGAAAGTCACTGGTAGCTTGATGGGAATAGCATTAAACCTATAAATTACTTTGGGCATTATGGCCATTTCCCAATATCGATTCTTCCTATCCATGAGCATGGAATATTTTTCCATTTGTTTGTGTCCTCCCTTATATCCTTGAGCAGTGGTTTGTAGTTCTCCTTGAAGAGGTCCTTCATATCCCTTGTAAGTTGTATTCCTAGGTAATTTATTCTCTTAGTAGCAATTGTGAATGGGAGTGCACTCATAATTTGGTTCTCTGTTGGTCTGTTACTGGTGTATAGGAATGCCTGTGATTTTTGCACATTGATTTTGTATCCTGAGACTTTCCTGAAGTTGCTTATCAGTTTAAGGAGATTTGGAGCTGAGATGATGGGGTTTTCTAAAAATACAATCATGTCATCTGCAACCAGAGACAATTTGACTTCCTTTCTTCCTGTTTGAATACGCTTTATTTCCTTTTCTTGCCTGATTGCCCTGGCCAGAACTTCCAATACTATGTTGAATAGGAGTGGTGAGAGAGGGCATCCTTGTCTTGTGCCAGTTTTCAAAGGGAATGCTTCCCATTTTTGCCCTTTCAGTATAATATTGGCTGTAGGTTTGTCATAAATAGCTCTTAGTATTTTGACATACGTTCCATTGATACCTAGTTTATTGACAGTGTTTAGCATGAAGCGCTGTTGAATTTTGTCAAAGGCCTTTTCTGCATCTATTGAGATAATCATGTGGTTTTTGTCATTGGTTCTGTTTATGTGATGGATTATGCTTGTTGATTTGTGTATGTTGAACCAGCCTTGCATCCCAGGGATGAAGCTGATTTGATCGTGATGGATAAACCTTTTGTTGTGCTGCTGGATTCGGGTTGCCAGTATTTTATTAAGGATTTTCGCATCGATGTTCATCAGGGATATTGGCCTGAAATTTTCTTTTTTGTTGTGTCAGGATGATGCCGGCCTCATAAAATGAGTTAGGGAGGATTCCCTCTTGTTCTATTGCTTGGAATAGTTTCAGAAGGAATGGTACCAGCTCCTCTTTGTACCTCTGGTAGAATTCGGCTGTGAATCTGTCTGGTCCTGGATTTTTTTGGGTTGGTAGGCTATTTATTACTGCCTCAATTTCAGAACTTGCTATTGGTTTATTCAGGGATTGGACTTCCTCCTGGTTTAGACTTGGGAGGGTGTATGTTTCCAGGAATTTATCAGTTTCTTCTAGATTTTCTAGTTTATTTGTGTAGAGGTGTTTATAGTATTCTCTGATGATAGTTTGTATTTCTGTAGGATCAGTGGTGATATCCGCTATATCATTTTTTATTGCATCTATTTGATTCTTCTCCCTTGTCTTGTTTATTAGTCTGACTAGCAGTCTATCTCTTTTGTTGATCATTTCAAAAAACCAGGTCCTGGATTCACTGATTTTTTGAAGGGTTTTTTGTGTCTGTATCTCCTTCAGTTCTGCTCTGATCTTAGTTATTTCTTGTCCTCTGCTAGATTTTGAGTTTGTTTGCTATTGCTTCTCTAGTTCTTTTAATTTTGATGTTAGGGTGTCTATTTTAGATGTTTCCTGCTTTCTCTTGTGGGCAGTTAGTGCTATTAATTTCCCTCTACACACTGCTTTAAATGTGTCCCAGAGATTCTGGTATATTGTGTCTTCATTCTAATTGGTTTCAGGAACATCTTTATTTCTGCCTTCATTTCACTATTTACCCGGTAGTCTTTCAGGAGCAGGTTGTTCAGTTTCCATGTAGTTGTGCAGTTTTGAGTGATTTTCTTAATCCTGAGTTCTAATTTGATTGCACTGTGCTCTGAGAGACTGTTATGATTTCTGTTCTTTTGCATTTGCTGAGGAGTGTTTTACTTCCAATTTTGTGGTCAATTTTCTGTTTACTTGGTAGATCTTCCTCCATCCCTTTATTTTAAGCCTATGTGTGTCTCTGCACATGAGATCATGAGATGAGTCCCTTGAATACAGCACACTGATAGGTCTTGACTCTTTATCCAATTTGCCAGTCTGTAAATATTAATTGGGGCATTTAGCTCTCATTTACATTTAAGGTTAATACTGTTATGTGTGACTTTGATCCTATCATTATGATGCTATCTGGTTGTTTTGCCCGTTAGTTGATACAGTTTCTTCATTGTCAATGTTCTTTACAATTTGGCATGTTTTTGCAGCTGGTACCAGTTGTTCTTTTCCATGTTTAGTGCTTCCTTCAGGAGCTCTTGTAAGGCAGGCCTAGTGGTGACAAAATCTCTCAGCATTTGCTTATCTGTAAAGGATTTTATTTC
Organism: Hylobates moloch; assembly: GCF_009828535.3. NCBI lineage: Eukaryota > Metazoa > Chordata > Mammalia > Primates > Hylobatidae > Hylobates > Hylobates moloch. The sequence continues at coordinate 87,442,696 of NW_026652284.1, forward strand.
TCCTTCATGTGTGAAGCTTAGTTTGGCTGGATATGAAATTCTGGGTTGAAAATTCTTTTCTTTAAGGATGTTGAATACTGGCCCCCACTGTCTTCTGGCTTGTACGGTTTCTGCAGGGAGATCCACTGTTAGTTTGATGGGCTTCCCTTTGTGGGTAACCTGACCTTTCTCTCTGGCTGCCCTTAACATTTTTTCCTTCATTTCAACATTGGTGAATCTGACAATTACATGTCTTGGGGTTGCTCTTCTCGAGGAGTATCTTTGTGGTGTTCTCTGTATTTCCTGAATTTGAATGTTGGCCTTTCTTGCTAGGTTGGGGAAGTTCTTTTGGATTATATCGCGAAGAGTGTTTTCCAACTTGGTTCCATTCTCCTCATCACTTTCAGGTACACCAGTCAAATGTAGATTTGGTTTTTTCACATAGTCCCATATTTCTTGGAGGCTTTGTTTGTTCCTTTTTATTCTTTTTTCTCTAATCTTGTCTTCTCTCTTTATTTCATTAAGTTGATCTTCAGTTGCTGAGATCCTTTCTTCTGCTTGATGGATTCAGCTATTGATACTTGTGTATGCTTCATTAAGTTCTTGTGCTGTGTTTTTGAGCTCCATCAGGTCATTTATATTCTTCTCTATACTGATTATTCTAGTTAGCAATTCGTCTAAACTTTTTCAAAGCTTCCTTGCATTGGGTTAGAACCTGCTCCTTTAGCTCGGAGGAGTTTGTTATTACTCACCTTCTGAAGCCTACTTCTTTCACTTCGTCAAACTCATTCTCTGTCCAGTTTTGTTCCCTTGCTGGTGAGGAGTTGTGATCTTTGGAGGAGAAGAGGCATTCTGGATTTTGGAATTCTCAGCCTTTTTGTGCTGGTTTCTCCCCATCTTTGTGGATTTATCTATCTTTGGTCTTTGATGTTGGTGACCTTTGGATGGGGTCTTTGAGTGGATGTGCTACTCCTTTCTGTTTGTTAGTTTTCCTTTTAACAGTCCGGCCCCTCTGCTGCCGATCTGCTGGAGTTTGATGGAGGTCCACTCCAGACCCTGTTTGCCTGGGTATCACCAGCAGAGGATGCAGAACAGCTAAGATTGCTGCCTGTTCTTTCCTCTGGAAGCTTCATCCCAGAGGGGAACCTGTCAGATGCCAGCCAGAGCTCTCCTGTATGAGGTGTCTGTTGGCCCCTAATGAGAGGTGTCTCCCAGTCAGGACACACAGGGCTCAGGGACCCACTTAAGGAGGCAGTCTATCCCTTAGCAGAGCTCAAACACTGTGCTGGGAGGTCTGCTGCTCTCTTCAGAGCCATCAGTCAGGGACATTTAAGTCTGCTGTAAATCCCGGAATGGGGCTGCTGCCTTTTTTTCAGAGATGTCCTGCCCAGAGAAGAGAAATCTGGCAGTCTGGCCACAGCAGCCTTGCTGAGCTGCAGTGGGCTCCGCCCAGTTTGACATTCCCAATGGCTTTGTTTACACTGTGAGTGTAAAACCACCTACTCAAGCCTCAGCAATGGTGGATGCCCCTCCCCCCACCAAGCTGGAGCATCCCAGGTGGATCTCAGACTGCTGCTGTGCTGCCAGTGATAATTTCAAGCCAGTAGATCTTAGTTTCCTGGGCTCCGTGGGGGTGGGACCCGCTAGGCCAGACCACTTGGCTCCCTGGTTCAGCACCCCTTTCCAGGGGAGTGAATGGTTCTGTCTCGCTGGCATTCCAGGCACCACTGGGGTACTGAAAAAAAAGAACTCCTGCAGCTAGTTTGGTGTCTGCCCAAATGGCCACCCAGTTTTGTGCTTGAAACCCAGGGCCCTGGTGGGGTAGGCACCAGAGGGGATCTCCTGGTTTGCATATTGTGAAGACCGTGGGACAAGCACAGCATCTGTGCCAGAGATCCTCAGGCTTAGTCCCTCATGGCTTCCCTGGGGTAGGGGAGAAAATTCCCTGACCCCTTGCACTTCCCAGGTGATGTGACACCCCACGCTGCTTCGGCTCACCCTCCATGGACTGCACCCATTGTCCAGCCAGTCCCAATGAGATGAACTGGGTACCTCAGTTGGAAATGCAGAAATCACCCGCCTTCTGTGTTGATCTTGCTAGGAGCTGCAGACTAGAGCTGTTCCTATTCGGCCATCTTGCCAGCAATCGATTGTTTTTTTAATATGACACAAAAAGCTCAGGTAACTAAAGCACAAATAAAGGATTAGGACTGTATCAAACTAAAAAGCTGTTGTACCAAACTAAAAAGCTGTTGTACAGCAAAACATGCAATCAATAAAATCAAAAGGCAGCCTATGGACTGGGAGAAAATATTTGCAATCTATATCTGATAAGTGTTTCAGAGTATGTAAGGAACTCTAACAACTTAATAGCAAAAACTCAAAATAACATAATTTAAAAATTGGCAAAAGACTTGAATAGACATTTTTCCAAAGACAATATAAAAACGGCCAACAGTTACATAAAAAGATGCTCATCATCACTAATTATCAGGGAAGTGCATGTCAAAGCCACAGTGAGGTATCACTTCACTCCTGTTAGATTGGCTATTATCAAAGCAGCCAGAGATAACAAATTCTGGTGAGAGTGAAGGGACAAGAGAACACTTGTACCTTGTTGGTGGTAATGTAAATTGGTACAGCTGTTATGGAAAACAGTATGGAGGTTCTTCATACTGTTCATCAAATTAAAAATAGAACTGCCATATGACTCTGGATATATATGCAAAGCACCTCAAAGATATCTGCCCTTGTATGTTCATTGTCGCATTTTTCACAATAGCGGAAACATGGAAACAACCCATGTGTCCACTGACAAATGAATAAAGAAAATGTGAGATATCACACACACACACACACATACACACAATGTGATACATACACACATATATGCATACACAGTGAAATGTTATTAAGCCTTTTAAAAGAAGGAAATTCTGCCATTTGAAACATCCTGGGTGAACCTGGAAGAGGTTATGCTAAGTGAAATAAGCCAGAAACAGAAATAAAAAATACTGCATGATCTTACTTATATGTGGAGTCCATAAAAAAGTGGAATGCATAGAAGCAGAGGGTTAGAATGGAACCTACCAGGGGAGGGAGAGGGGGAGAAAATTGGGAGATGTTGATAAAAAGGTACAAACTTTAAGACATGTAGGCGGAATAACTCTAGAGATCTAATGTACACCATGATGACTAGAATTTCCCATGGAAGGTGATAGATAGGATAAATTTCTTGACTGTAGTAATCATTTCACTATGTGTATATATATCAAAACATCCTGTTGTACACCTTAAACATTTATAATTAAAACAGAAAAAGTAGACATATATAAAAGAAAACTAATTGTGTTCATATGTATATATTTTCCTTCCAAATTTTTAGAATTTCTAAGGTAAAATTAGAATTATGGTTTGATTTTCATGAGGTCATCTATCAGCTATTTTTAAAAGTCTGTACTTTCAGTCATTTATTAAAATTTTGCTTAATAAGATACAATTTGGGTATTTAAGAATCAAATACAAATTCAGCCTTTTTTACGTCTATAGATGTCTATTTATGATAGGAAGCAATGATAGTAACTTTTGAGAAAGATTTTAAGTTCAAAGTTCTATAAGCATGATAACATAGGCATGATAAATAAAGAGAGAATTAGAGAGCTTCATGTGTATACCCCATATCTGGATGAGTTTACTATCCACGAATTGATGGCATAGTCCTTAGCAGGCAACAGGCAATAAGAACAAATATTGTCTCATATCCTTCTTGACTAAATAAAACTCTTGTGGTAAACTGTGTAGTCATGAGATTATACACAAGTCATTGTAAATCAAGTGGAATAAAATAAGCTGTGGGGTAACTTAATCCAGAAAATCTCCTGGCTTTTCTCCGAACCATGATCAACAAATTCTGGTAATTATAATTTAGGCAATTCATGTGCTTAGATGAAAACTAATAAAGAAATATTTCCCAGTTTCATTGCATTGTTAGAAAAAAATTTCCATGTTTGTTAATGGTATAAGAAAATTTAAAAGACTGAAGATATATTGATGTTTCTATTAATAACATATTCTAAAAATACTTATTAGGCTTTCATTATAAGAAATGTAGGTGCATTCTTATTTGAACACCAAAGTTGACCTCAACCCAATGACACTTGTCAACTTTGAAAGTGAAGAGTGTAAAAATGCCTGGATTTCCGTGGTGATTTAACTGACCCTTTTCATCAGTTCTTATTCTTGTGGATTTGTAGCTCAAAGAAAGGTCCATAGTTTAGCCCATTACAAAGTACTATATTCTCCAACCCATGTGAACTGCACCAAACGTTTACCTAGCTGTAGTGGATTTCTTTTGCATCCTAAAGAAACCTCGGATACTTAGTTAATGTTTCCTACATTTTGATTTGATTTTTTTCTCCTAGTTTTCCTGATGTATGATCTACATCTCCATATGTTTATATTTTGTCAACACAAGCTATAAAAAGACAAGCAAAATTAAGGGTAGAATAAAGTCAATTATCCAAATAATACAAATCAAGATAATTTCACCTTCAATCTGCAACTTGTTATTAACAAAAGTTTGATCTTCCTATTTTTTTCCCTCAGAGTATTTTTAAATCAAGTCAAAGTGTTGGTCACCAGAGTGTAATACTGTAATAATATCATCAACAACATATAAAATTCTTGTATGCTTTTTATTCTACTCTTTCTACCTATAGATGGTTATGTTTGCATAAATTTGGGTTAGGTCATGTAATATTTGTATAGATTTTTAAAATTATCTAAATTTAATTCACCAGTGGTTGAAAAAGTACCACGAGATCTTGCTTTGTAGTCTTAACTGTAGCACGTAAATCTGTTGTGCAGACCACAACAGCAGTAACGTAATGAAGATACTTGCTAGCATCAGTCATGATGACATGGAATTAGAAGGGAGTGGCTCATTTGGGCAACATACTTCCCTTGGGTCTGAAGCTGATTGATATAAGGCTTATAGCTAATAGGTCTTATCGGCTTCAATGACAGAATTGGCTACAGGCCCAGACCAAGATCATTTCATTGGATGAATGATTATTAATTCTAAAGATAATATAAATCAAAGGATTTAAAAATGGGGCTGTTATATTCATCACAACTGGAATCTTTGACAAATTTAACAGCTCCCATCTTGCCAGCACAGGCAGACTGACCCACGTTAATGCTGTGTAGGATTTCAATAGAAGAAAAGGTTCAGGCTAACAGGATCACCAACCTCTGTGGCTCAGACTCCAGGCAAGGTCGATGTAACATAATCTGGGAGCCACCAGATGTCGTACATACATTGTTCATTATTTGATTTCTCCAAGTACATGTAGTAAATGCTGGGAAGAGAAAGAATTGCTGCAGCTGTTAAGAAGATTCTGTCCAGAGCAGTGTTGAGTTTACTGATAAAATTAACTTCCTCTAACATTGTACAGGCAGTTTAGAAAAGAACTGTTACCTCATTCATGGGAAACATTTTAGTTAACTTGAAATGTACTAATTATTTTTATGATGGTTTAATTTCCGTGAACATACTGTTTATATTTTAAATTGCCTCTCAAGTTGACTTTGTTTTTTATTCATTCAGTCAACAAACCCTGATTGAGGGTTTTCTATTTAACCATCACTTGTTAGGTGCTGGAGATACAAAGGTAAATAAGATTTTCCATGTCCTCAAGGATCATACAGTTCAGGCAGTGAGTTAGAGAGAAATAAGCCAACTAACAGAGCACAGTTAATGATGTGGTCCTAAGTTATGTTCTCAGAAAGCAGATACTGAGATGGAGTTTGGGGTGCAAGATGTTTATTAGGGTTAAACACCTGTGAAAAGATGGGGGTGGAAATAGAAATGGGCGAGGAGGAAAGTTAAAATGTGCTGCAGGTCTGCCAAAGCACTGGGCAACATGGTGGGACCTCTGGGGCAAGTATTGCCCACTAGAGCTGTCCCACGTCAGCCTGGGCCTTTAAATCTTTGTCTCACTCAGTGGCTAGATGTGGGCTGCCCTAGGAAGGCATGACCTTGGGTGAGGCTGACGTCACTCTTTGTAGCTGAGGCAGACCCTGAAGGTGACATTTGAAGGCTGCCTCATGACCACACTTCCTATAAGCTCAGAAGCAAGTCCTTTCTTATAGGGAATTTTGGGTAGTGCATTACAGTATAGATCACATACACATAGGATGCTATGAAACCCTAGAGGAAGATTACAAAGCAGCCTCAGGGAGTAGATCATAGATAGTGAATCCACAAGGAATCTTAAAAATAACAATAATAATAGTTAAGATTTATTGGATTATTACCTATGCCAAGTATAATACTAAATCCTTGACATGGATTATCTCATTTAATATTTCCCACAAACCTAGGAGATAGATAAGTAACCACCATTCTCAGGTTACAAATGAAGCTATAGCAGTTTAAAGATTAAGCAACTTGTCAAAGTTTACACAGTTGGATTCAGTCCTGGGCACTAACGGCTTCAAGACCCATTGCATAAAGATATGAACTGTCTAGCAAAGTTCTTGACATAGAGTGCAAATATAATAAATATTTGGTGAAGGAAGATGAAGGGAAAGGAGGGAAGGAGAGGGGTTGAGGGAAGAAGGAAGAAAAATAAGAAGGAAAGAAGTTACCTTTAAATAACTGCAAGAAGATGGATATGGTCAGATGGGTGACTCCCAAGCCCTATTAAGATGCTCTCAAATTTTTCCTTAAAAAATTGAACGAGTATTAAGCATGTTGTTTGTGTTCTCTGTATGAGAAGATACTCCTTCTGAGATTATTTCCTCCCATCTTCTGTTTTGTAAAGATATATACGTGATTAATCTTCTCCAATACATCAGAATTATTCTATTACATTGGTATTGTTTACAGAGGTCTTTGCAGCTTATCAAACTACCTAATTGCCTTAGGGACCACATGATTCCTGGCTCAAAAAGATTGTCATCATTCCTTCAGCATTATAATAGGGTGTCTACTGGATTGACTTCCTAGAATTTGATGGTCAGGTAATTCCACCTTCTACTTTTGTGATTCTTTTCCAGCGTTCTCCCTTTCTATACATTTTATATTCATCCATCTATCTTATCTGCCATCCAGCAGCACTTGTCTTTTGTTCATTAACTAAGTCCAATGGACATGTGTTTCTGTAAGCCACAAGCCCAATTTCAGAAATATTAGAATAGCTAGGTTCTTGGCCATTCTGTTTTGCCTTAAACATAAAATGTTGTTAAGGGTTATTTAAAAGACTACATATGATGCTACTTATGATACCAGTGTCAGCCTATTGGTACTTTTAAGTTCCTATAAGACTTTGTCTTTCAATCTCATATAAGGGTTTGAAGGTCTTGTTGATTAGATATTCTACTTTCTGTCTGTATTTTAACTTATGTAGCCCTATTTTAAAGCCCATTCTTCATGGTTTCTGGACCCGAGAACAGTACCACCTATAAATAGAGCCTTGTATTTACAGACACCGTAGCAGAAAAAGAATGATAAAATAGAAGAGGTGGGTGACACTATAATTCGTTTTTACATGAGTTTGGAAGAGATGGCAGGTCAGAAAAATCAATTCAGATGATAGGCCTCTGGAACCCAGACTTCCAGCAGTGCTTCAAACTACCAACAGAAATCCAATTTTTTTACTTTATAAGAATCTATAAAATATAAAGTCATAGAAGCTGAGACATCTCTGATCAGCAAATGCTATAGCCCCAATCAAGACCCTGTGGATGTTCTATTTTCTTCTGAATACGAGTGACCTGGACTGGTACCAGAATGATGTCCTGGGCCAGGACATTTGGGATGATATGGGAAACAAGACCAGAACAAAGAGTGTTGAAGGAAGCATGTACTTAGCATCAAATCCAAGGTTTAGTGAGTGTTAGTAGAGAAGAAAGAGGGGATCAAGTACAGATATCAAAATGGTGTTGACCAGGAAAGAGGGAGGAGATGGGTTGAAAAGTTCAGGACATAGTTGGTTAATAAAGGCAAGATTTGGGGAGTGTCTCCCATCTAGTTCAAGTTGGCTTAACCACACGTGCAGTTAGTAGTGGCTGTGGAGAGTGGTACTGTTGATGGCAATATGGGGAATTGGAGATGAAGGGAGCTATGTGATCTCAGAAGGAACATTTTACTCATTTTTTGTTTTTTGTCTGAGGCTAGTCCTGAGTCTTACATATACTTACATATGTTAGATATAACAGTGATTTCCAAAGTACCTTTTACTTGATCAGTGGGCAAAATCCTGTATGAAGCCCCAGTACGTAAAAAATAGAAGGAACAAGTTCTACTGTTCTATAGCACAGTAAAGTGGCTATATTGAACAATTATTTGTTGTATATATCAAAATAGTTGAAAGAAATGACTTGAAATGCTCCCAACACAAATAGATGATAAATGTTTTGAAGTGATGGATATCCTAAATACTCTGATTTGATCATTATGTATTTGTATACATCTATCAAAATATATATACCTCATAAATATATATAATTATCATGTATCAATTTAAAAAAATAACAGAGCTTCCCTGGTTGAAGTAGGTGGCAGTTTGTACCAATGGGGGACCTTAAGAAGGAGCTGTTAGGAGTTTCTACAAGTTTAATGGTGTTTGAGAGGATAGGTGGGATGAAGGCACAGCCCTTGATTCAAATTAAAATATAGAATATTTTTGTATGGATATTTTGTATGTGTTAATAGTTGAATGTGTAGTTATTTTACACTTAAAGTCATTTTAGTTTAATGTAATTAACTAAATTTAACTTTTGGTATTATTAGGTCATTTATGTTATAATACATAGATTGAAAGTAACTCTAAATCCAGACTGCCTGGGATTTTGTTCCATTTACATCGCTTACCTTGAACAAATTCCCTATTCTTTCTGTGTTTCAGTTTTCTCACTAGTAAAGCTGCATCTACCTTATAGATACTATCATGAGGATTAAACAAATTAACACATTTAAAACAGTTAGAATGGTCCCTGGTATATGGTATGTGTTATATCAATATTTTTTATTTTGTCATTAATTTTGTGTACCTTCCATTTGCAAACAGATTGCATGCTTCTTGGAATCAGAGGCATTATTTATGTCTCTTTTTATCTTGACTGATTGGAATACTGTTTAGCATGTAGTTCAGGAAAGTAATGAATTAATAAACCAACTATGAAGTGAGTAATTAGTCTCATACAAAAGCACCCTTAGGGGTTGAAAGCATAATAATGAATAAAACAGTGCTTTTGAAAAACTTGCAGATTAATGACCTAAATTAAGTAAATCAAGGAAAATATAATTAAATGCAATTAATTAAACATAATTTAATGTTAAATAATTTGGTAAAATATCTGTCCTAGAGGTATGACAAAAAATGTTTTAGGAGAGCAGATACTTAGGTTGATTTTCTTTTCCTTTGGTAACAGCATCTGGAATTGTATTTGAGTTAAAATTTGAAGGGTGCATGATTAGAGTTTCCTAGTTCTAAAAGTGACAGACATTGTGCCCAAAGGGATAAATGTATATAAAGGCATAGAGGCAAAATGAAAAACCACCCACAACAAGATGTTTGAAAATGGCAAATAGGCCTTTGGATCCTGAAGGAGGGAGATGATGTGACTTAGGCAAGACATAATGGTAAGCAGGAACCTGAATGCAGAAAGCCAAGTATGCCATTTAAGATTCAGGACTTAATCCTGTAGGAATTGGGTAACTGAAGGTTTCTGTGAATAAATATTTGTGGATACTGACGATGTCTATTCTGGATTAGACAACACTGTGAAGCTCCCTTTGGGGTTTTGGGGTCTTTATATGCACATATTTTTTTTTTAAATGAAAAACTAAAAATAAAGAACTTTGCTCTTTAGTGGTTCCAACTAAGCATCCTTGAAGGCCACTCCAAATAACAGAGAGAGTATGCATTTTGAACTATTCACTTTTCCAGGTTTAATTTGGAAATCATGTTTTTCTGTAGAGAAATTAGATTTTTCTTTTCAAATAGTAAAATGCCAGAATCGTAATTGTGGGAAGTTTTCACTTGGACAGAAACTATACTGTTCGTAGTGTGCTGTAATTTTGTAGAAGGAATAACAAGAGCAGAACCTGGCCTTAACACATCCTTTCTTTACATTTACGAGGATGAGAATTGTCAAAGTACATAAGGTAGCCTATGTGAGACTCTGCTTATGAAGAGACTCATATAGTCTCTTCCTTTTGTACCGTTCTTTCTTTATTTTTAGCACTGGTTTATGTCTTTATTGTTTCATTAGATATTTTATGCCCTTAGGTTTCTTTTTTTATGCTTAACGCATAGTAAATATTCAGCAATAGTAGTTACATAAGTGAATAACATACTCTTACATTCCATACCAACTAACATAAAATCCATGACAAATAATACATTTATCAATTACATATGGAAATAAAATATATTACCAAATCTCCATCCCTTGAATATTATGATTATAGAGGAACAGGAAGTCTTCCATCTTGAGATCACCTGAAAGCCTTTCTTGTCCTTCTTGCTGCTTTCAATGCTAATGATCTCACAGCCCTTCTGGGACCCATGCTCCTGGACCCTGGAAATAGGTCACTTTCTCAAAGTTGACCTCTAACAGGTAACATGTTCTGATTAATAGGAAAGCAAAAGAAAGAAAACAAAATAAAACCTCTACTTTTGTCAGGGCATCAACATTTTCCAACTAAGAATATTACCTTATGTCGAAAAGCATATGGTTTTCAGAATGAGATCTGGGTTCAGAATTGGGCTCTAATTTTTATGTGACCAAGCTTGTGAACTTGGGCAATTTACTTTCCCAGCCACAAAAATGAGGACTAGTAATATCTACCTCCCAGAGTTGTTTTGAAGATTAAAGAGAAAAAAAAAATATGAGAGTTATAGGCATAGTGAACATTGTCTGTTACAAGTAGAAGGCATCCAGTAGACCCTGTCTGTATACCCAGACCACCACTTTATCCACCTCCTGACTTCTGAAAGCCTCTCCTTTTCTGGAGATCTGAATCATGAAACTTGCCTAGAAATAGTATTGTAAATAATAGTCAGGTGATTGGTCTATGACAGGTTACATTTAGAATTATGATAGACCTTTCCAGTATAAGAAGCACTTTTTCCTGTGGTTCTGTGGTTGAGATAGCCCTATTCACTCCACTCATCAATTACAAGAGCAGTCATAACCTCCAGATCCAATCAATCAGAGTATTTCTCCCTTTAGCTAAAGAGATTGGTTAAGGGATGGACAAGTGGCATGTAATCTCAGTCAGAACAGTTCTTCTCTAGCTTTTTGCCATAAATATTAGTGAAACTATTACTCTCCATTGGGCTTGATAAGTTGGCAGGATATAGGTCAGCCATCTTGCCTACCACATAAAAGAGAATTGTCTGAAGGAGAGAGACTCATGTAGCATTATTTCACTACAGATATTCCAGTAGCCATTTTTATTCCTAGCCTTCACCATTTTATTCTTTATCTGTTTTGAGATGGGTTTCTGTTATTTGCAAAGAAAAGAATTCTGAAAATACACATCTTGGCTTCTGGAAGAAAATACTTTGATTATGAAGATTTTAAAGAACTATCAATCAGGTTTTTTTGCACATTTGCAGTTGTCTAAAGACAACTGTATTTTGGAAAGCATATATATATATATATATATAATATTTAATATTTTTCAATTTTTACATTCCTAGTATTCATAGCTAGACTGAGATTTGTAAAGTGGGATTAAGAGTTGCTTGCATCAAGAGAAACATGTTTGTATGGGAGCTGCATGGCTAGTTCTCATGCTCAAATGCACCTCAGCAGCAGAAGAGGCCACTTGGCTTAAGAATCCCAAGAAAAGTCAACACCAGCACCAAAAACGAAACCATAGACATGCTGAGGATATTCAAAGGTGTTAATCAGGGCAAGTGCTTGACTAAGCTGCTGGATTACAAGCCCCTGACAGCTCCTCTAGAATCTCTGAAATATCTGCAGTGTGGTACTCCACACCTCACCACTCTCTGGTGACAGGGGATATACTACAATCAAGGTGAAGATATAAAGGGAAGTATCTTTCTTAAAAAAAAGTCAAGAAAAATGACAGTTTACATTGACATATGGTACTAAACACTTATTTCCCCAAAGGTATAAAATACAGAAACACAGTTTCTTCTTGGAGACTCATGATCACCTATAAGCATGCTGGTAAATCATCTGGTGTTCATTTAGTCATCTATCTAGCAGATATTTATTGGATTCTCAATGAGTGTCAGTTACTGTTGTAAATGCTGTCGATATGGCATTCCACAATACAGACAAAAAAGTCCTCACCCTCATGGGGATTATATTCCAGGCAGAGGCAATTTAAAATAAATATAAGAAATACATACTGGCTGGCTGGGGCTAAGTGCTGTGAGGAATCATACTGCATGGAAGAGGGAAGAAGGAATGCTTTGGGTGGGAGTGGAGTTGTACTTTAAAAATGAGAATGGCTTAACAAAGAAGAGGTGAAGGAGCAAAGTACTGAGGTACCTGGGGAAGATTATTCAAAGAGATGGGAAGAACCATTGTGAAAGTCCCCAGGCAAGGATATGTCTGGTGTGCTAGGAAACAGCAAGGAAGCAATACATAGATTGAAAGTAACTCTAAATCCAGACTGCCTGGGATTTTGTTCCATTTACATTGCTTACCTTGAACAAATTCCCTATTCTTTCTGTGTTTCAGCTTTCTCACTAGTAAAGCTGCATCTACCTTATAGGTACTATCATGAGGATTAAACAAATTAATACATTTAAAACACTTAGAATGGTCCCTGGTATATGGTATGTGTTATATCAATATTTTTTATTTTGTCATTAATTTTGTGTACCTTCCAAAGGTACACAAAACAGATTGCATACTTCTTGGAGTCAGAGACTGTCTCCAAGTCAGTGTGGCTGGTCAAAAGTGAAGGTAGGAAAGATACATTCAAAAAAGGAGCAGGGGCCAGATCATGTATAGAACCTTGGAGTCAATCTATGGAATGGGCTTTAATAACAGCTTTCAGCAGAAGGGCAACATGATCTGAATTAATTTTTTTGATACTAAATCCTTTATTAAGGGCTGGAATTTTTATTGATAAGTAAGAGTTGTACATATTTTGGGGTACATGTGACATTTTTATATATGTCTACAATGTGTAATAATCAATTCAGAGTAATTGGGATATCCATTACTTTAAACATTTATTTTTTCTTTGTGTTGGGAATATTCTAATTTTTCTCTTCTAGCTATTTTGAAATATACAATAAATTATTGTTAAGTATAATTTCCCTACTGTGCTATCAAATGGTAGAACATTTTCCTTCTATCTAACTGCATTTTTGTACCCATTAACCAACTTCTTTTCATCTACCCCCAACCCCCACCCTTCTGAGCTTCGGGTACCTGCCATTCTACTCTCTACCTCTACGAGATCCATCTTTTCAACTCCCAATGTGAATGAGAACAAGGAATATTTGTTTTTCTATGCCTGGCTTATTTCACTTATAATAAGGATCTCAAGTTCTATCGATGTTATTGCAAATGACAGGATCTCATTCTTTTAATGGCTGAATAATATTCCATTGTGTATCTATATAACATTTTTAATCCACTTATCTGTTAATGGACACTCAGGTTGATTCAATATCTTGGCTGTTGTGAATAGTGCTGCAACAAACATGGGAATGTGATATATTTTGGATATACTGATTTCCTTTCTTTTGGATATATACCTAACACTGGGATTGCTAGATCATATAGTAGGTCTATTTTTAGTTTTTTAAAGAAACTCCATACTATTTCCCATAATGGCTGTACTAATTTATATTCATACCAACAGTGTATGAACATTACCTTTTCTTGGCATCTTCACTATCATTTGTTGTTGTTTTTTGGTATTTTTGATAATAGCCTTTCTAACTGGTGTGAGTTACAGCTTATTGTGCTTTTAATTTGTATTTCCCTCATGATTAATGATGATAAAATGTTTTCCTACACCTGTTGGCTATTTCTGTGTCTTCTTTTGAAAAATATCTATTGAGGTTTTTGCCTATTTTAAAACTGAGTTATTTGTTTTTTCTGCTATTGAGTCATTGTAGTTCCTTATATATTCTTATTATTGCTCCCTTGCCACATGGACAGGACAGGAATAGGTAGCTGTCTCTTCACTTTGTTGATTGTGGTTGGGATGGTTGTCTCTTTGCCTTGTTGATTGTTTTATTTGCTATTCAGAAGCTTTTTAGCTTGATGTAGTCCTATTTGTTATTTTTGCTTTTGTTGTCTGTGCTTTTGAGGTCTTACCCAAAACATCTTTGCCCAGACCAATGTCCTTTAGCATTTCCCTAATGTTTTCTTCTAGCAAAATTTTAAGTCTTAAATTTAAGTATTAAATCCATTTTGAGTTTATTTTTGTATATGGTAAAAGATGGGGATCTAGTTTTACTCTGCATATAGTTATCTAGTTTTCCCAGCACCATTCATAAGATGGCTGTCCTTTCCCTAATGCATATTCTTGGCACCTTTGTTGAGAATGAGTTGGTTGTTGTATTAGTCCATTCACATGCTGCTATAAGGACACACCCAAGACTGGGTGATTTATAAAGGAAAGAGGTTTAATTGAATCACAGTTCCACAGGGCTGGGGCAGCCTCAGAAAACTTATAATCATGGTGGAAGGGGAAGAAAACACGTCTTTCTTCATATGGCAGCAGCAAGGAGAAGTGTCAAGCAAAACAGGAAAAAGCCCCCTATAAAACCATCAGATCTCATGAGAACTCACTCACTATCATGAGAACAGCATGGAGGTTACCAGCTCATGATTCAATTACCTCTTCAATTACTGGGTCCCTTTCACAACATGTGGGGATTATGAGGACTACAATTCAAAATGAGACTTGCGTGGGGACACAGCCAAACCATATCATTCTTCCCCTGGCCCCTCCCAAATCTCAAGTCCTCACATTTCAAAACACAGTCATTCCTTTCCAACCGTCCCCCAAAATCTTAACTCATTTCAGCATTAATTCAAAAGTCGAAGTCCAAAATCTCATCTGAAACAAGACAAGTCTCTTTCAACTATGATTGTAAAATCAAAAGCAAGTTAGCTACTTCCTAGATACAATGGGGGTACAGGCACTGGGTAAATACAACCATTCTAGATGGGAGAAAATGGCCAAAACAAAGGGGCTACAGGCCCCATGCAAGTCCAAAATCCAATAGGGCAGTCATTAAACCTTAAAGTGCCAGAATGATCTCCTTTGACTCCATGTCTCATATCCAGGGCATGCTGATGCAAGAGGTGGGCTCCCACAGCCTTGTGCAGCTCCACCCTGTGGCTTTGCAGGGTATAGCCCCCCTCCTGGTTGCTTTCATGGGCTGTCATTGACTGTTTGCAGCTTTTTCAGGTGCACAGTGTAAGCTGGCAGTGAATCTACCATTCTGGGGCTCAAAGTTGGTGGCCCTCTTCTCACAGCTCCACCAGCCAGTGCCTTAGTGGCGACTCTGTGTGGGGGCTCTGACCCCACATTTCCCTTCCACACCGCCCTAGTAGAGGTTCTCCATGAGGACTCCACCCCTGTGGCAGACTTCTTCCTGGACATTCAGGCATTTCTATACATCCTCTGAAATCGAGGCAGAGGTTCCCAAACCTCAATTCTTATCTTCTGCACACACAAAGGACCAACACCATGTGGAAACTGGCAAGGCTGGGGGCTTGCACCCTATGAAGCAACATCCTGAGCTGTACCTTGGCCCATTTTACCCATGGCTGGAGGGGCTGGGATGCAGTCCCAAGGCTGCACACAGCAGTGGTCCCCTGGACCCAACTCAGGAAACCATTTTTCCCTCCTAGGCCTCCAGGCCTATGATGGGAAGAATAGCCATGAAGGTCTCTGATATGCCCTGGAGACCTTTCTCCATAGTCTTTGTGATTAGTATTCAGCTCATCATTACTTATGCAAATTTGTGTAGCCAGCTTGAATTTTTCTGCAGAGATTTTTTTTTTTCTATCATATTGACAGGCTACAAATTTTCCAAACATTTATGCTCTGCTTCCTCTTGAATGCTTTGCCACTTAGGAATTTCTTCTACCAGATACTCCAAATCCTCTCTCAAGTTGAAAGTTCTACAGATCTCTGGGGCAGGGACAAAAAGCCTCCAGTCTCTTTGCCAAAGCACAGGAAAAGTGACATTTGCTCCAGTTCTCAACAAGTTCCTCATCTCTCTCTGAGACCACCTCAGCCTGGATTTCATTGTCCATATTGCTATCAGCATTTTGGTCAAAGCCATTCAACAAGTCTCTATGAAGTTCCAAACTTTCCCACATTTTCCTGTCTTCTTCTGGGTCCTCTAAACTGTTTCAACCTCTGCCTGTTACCCAGTTCCAAAGTTGCTTACACATATTTAGGTATCTTTATAGCAGCATATTACTCTCTGAGGTACTCATTTACTATATTAGTCCATTCTCATGCTGCTATAAGGACATACCAGAGACTGGGTAATTTATAAAGAAAAGAGATTTAGTTGACTCAGAATTCTGCAGGGCTGTGGAGGTCTCAGGAAACTTACAATCATGGTGGAAAGGGAAGCAAACACATCCTTCTTCACCTGGCAGCAGCAAGGTGAAATGTCAAGCAAAAGGGGGAAAAGCCCCTTATAAAATCATCAGACTCATGGGAACTCACTTACTATGAGGAGAACAGCATGGAGGTAACCGCCCCCATGATTCAATTACCTCCCACCAGGTCCCTCTCAGGACACGTGGGGATTATGGGAACTATAATTCAAGGTGAGATTTGGGTAGAGACACAGTCAAATCTGTAGTAAATGTGTGGATTTATTTCTGGGTTCTCTGTTGGGTTCCACTGGTCTACGTGTCTATTTTCATGCCAGTCCCATGCTGTTTTGGTTACCATAGCTTTGAAGTATAATTTGAAGTCAGGTAGTGTGATGTTTCCAGCTTTGTCCTTTTTGTTCAGGATTGCTTTAACTATTCGAGGTCTTTTGTTGTTCCTTGGGAATTTTAGGATTTAAAAAAAATTTGTGAAGAATGTCATTAGCATTTTGACAGGGATTGCATTTAATCTGTTAGTTAAATTTTGAAAGAATCCCTCTGGCTGCTGTGCTAAAAGGGTATGTAATGGGAGGAGGGGCAAAATCCAGGAAACCAGTTAGGACACCATTGTGATAATCCAGGTATGATATGATGGTGGTGGGCCAGCCCTGGTAGAGGTAGCGGCTGGGAGAAATGTTCAGATTCTGGACATATCTTGAGGGTAGACTCAACAGATATAAGTTAAATACTTTAAAAATTCTCTAATAATGACATCATTGTAAGAGAATATGCATATATAAAGATTAAAATATAGCCTCTGCCAATAATGAGTTTACATTTTTATTAGTATCAAATACATAATATATAGTGATTTAGCATATGTGAAAACTTCATTAACCACAGCTTGGAGAAGAAAATCACTCTGAGCTGAAGTCACCTGAGAACCTGGGAAGTAATCCTCCATCCCTTGCTTTGCCTTTGGGTATGTGTCCAGGAGACTTCTAGACCTCTCCTTTCATCTTGCTGCCTCCCTTTCTCCCTTCCTGTACCTTATACATCCAAGGCCTGCTACTTAATTTTGAGGCCTAGTGACAAACACATAAAGCAGGAAAGAAAGTGCTGTTAAACACAGTAAAATGTAAAAGTTTTCTCACCTCTGTAGTTTTTCTCTCTACTGGTTATGGTATTTTTTTTTTTTGTTATTTATCATTGTTCTAAGTAAAGAAAATCAAAATCATAAATTATTAGAATGAGTTTTACTGTTCATCTTTACATTATGCAATTCCAGATTTAATGCCATATTACAACATTTAATTTATAGGTAGAATCACTGATATTTTACAATTTATCTTTTACAACTCATCCATGCATATATATGTAATTATGACTAGAACCACAGAAATGCTGCACAAAACTAACTCAGCTATTTTTTATTTCATTTCTTGATGTGTGCACATTCTACCAACACTCTCTGTCTTAGGCTTACTGATGAATAAAAAAGAACTGAAAGGAAAAGGAACTATGTATTGCCTATCTTCCCATAATGTTAACATTTTTAGCATAAGGGTCAGCTAATACAAAGAAGCAATGTAAGTGGTATGATAGATTTCTTGATTATTTGTATTTTTTGGAAAATTATTGCCCTCTTTCTGCATTTTAAGCAAGTTCTAGTTTGACTGGACACTGTGATTTCTAAGGGTTGTCAATGGCCCCACTTGCTCAAGAGTAGACATAATACGCGTACTTTATTCATGCTTTGAGTCTTGCTGAACTCCCATGCAGGGTAGGTCCCTGGGATTTCTACACTCATGTGACATTGAAACTATTGCATGCAAATAGGGCAGCAAAAATGGCAGATATGCATATTGCTCTTATCTCCTCTGCTCACGCACAAGCTCCATTGTCTCATTTGGACTTCACCTACAAAATATACCTCCAAAGATTATTAGGAATTTTAAGATGACAACAGCAGAGCATTAAACAACATGTAGGGTGATCATATAGTTTGCATGCCCGTGAACCCAGCCCTGTCTATATCTCACATTTCATTATGCTCCCCACTCCTTTCTTGTAAAATTCAAGATGAAAATTTCTGGGTTTTTATGTATTAGAGGACAAACTCACAGTGTTTTAAATTTTAAGTTTTTCTCCCAACTTTATTGAGATACAGTTAACTATTTAAAAATTATATCTAGTTAAAAAGATCTAAGCTACAACAATGTGACTACGAATAACAATATTGTATCATACGCTTGAAATTTGCTAAGAGGGTAGATCTTAAATGTTCTCAGCACAAAAAAAAAGGTTATGGGAGGTGATGGATATGTTGATTAGGGTGAACGTGGTGAATAATTCACAATATTCTTATTGGTGTTTCCCTACTTTCCTATCCTTTTTTTCTGTTATTTTTACTTCTTTCACAAATGAGTTTGCCCTGGAAACTATCTTTCCAGTCCGTCCTTAAATTGTAGAGTGCTGTCACCATTCCCACACCTCACCCCAAATTTGCCCAGCCAAAACCTAAGCACTGGAGGAAAAGATACCTTTCTAACCATATCACTTATCAGATATATTTGTAATATAATATTTCCCCATTAATAGAATCACCTATCTAAGAAGAATTTGGCTTTCATTTTGAAGTTAGTTTTCTTCACTTATCTCTTTACTTCTATACAAATACTTTTTTTCACATGTAAACATTTTTGAAAATGCAATACAATTTAAAATCAATATGCAAATTCAATCTAATAATGCATCTGATATGTTAAAATTTGAGAGGGAGACATATAATATAATGTAAGATCTATTTGAAAATATTCTGTGGCATTTTAAAGAACTAATTAAAAGGAAATGCGTGGTATTCACTCCCTGTTCCTGAATAGTTTATACATATCTTTATGGCAGTACTCATCACTCTGAATTACAAGTATTTCCACTATGTGTCTCTTCTATTATACTGTGCATCTCCTGAGGGCACAGACTATATCACAGACAGATGTATACCACCAACACCACCTGTAGAGCTAATTTTAGACTTCTAATAGGAGGTATTCAGCACTCACATCCTGAAAGGAAGAGGGCTGTTTCTTATTTGTGGGGTTATAATTTTAGTTGAGGTTTCAAAAATACATTGCAATATTTATAAGGCATTCTTTATAAACTGCTCTAATATTTTTGGTTGATTTATGTGGGAATCCACATCTAGGAATCTGTAAGGTTTAAGAATACACATACACAATGTCTTAAGCATTTTATGTTTTGTTTTTACATATATCTTTAGTTCCTTGAATCTCTGAAGATAATTTTTTTCCAACACTAACGTTAAAGAAGAGGTTGATGGTTTGCAAAGCAAAATTGTTCTCACTATGCTAGCCTATTTCTTTCCGGGCACTGCTTGGTGGAAGTGTGTCTCTATTTGCAGTTACATTTTCTCCTAACATTCAGGGTCACTGCCAGGGTGCCAGGATAAAAGACTAAGTGGAGGCAGAAGAGAATATTATTCTACCATCACCTACCACCCATATTTATTTTATGAATTCTTAGAACTCTTGAATTGGACACAAACATGAAGATCATCTGCTCTGACTTCTTTCTTAATACAGAGATCTCTTGTTTATTAGCTTTGACAAGTTTATAAAAATTCATCTCTGGGTTCTAGGCCCTGAACCAAGATTCAAAAGTGTGTGCTCTGGACTAGGGAAGAATGTGTTCCTGTTTTATACTCAGAAATCCCCTTTAAGAGTGGCATTCCTTAGTCATCACCATGAGCTACATAACTTTGATTTCATAAGACCTCAGCTTTCAGAATATATTACTTTTTAAACCATATTTTGGTGGCGAGAATATGGAAAACCTTTTCTTTTGGAATTTACTTGACTCTTAATGGCAAAAGTTATAATATAACTGAATATAGCTATGAATTTCTTTTATTTATAAATATGCCCTGTACTAAGGATCAGGTAGATCAGATAAAAATCCCCATTTAATTACCATTTAATAAAAAGGTAAAGGTGTGCTAGGTGCCAGGCACTTTTGCTAGACCCTGAAAAGAGTGATGATCTCAGACACATGGCTCCTGAGACCTTTTACGTTTGGTGAGTGAAAAGGTAATAAAACAAGTAATCCTGAGGGACTTTGGGGAGTTTTCTGATATGAGGAAAGCACACAAATGTACATTAGAATGATACTTACCTGATTTACAATGTATAGAGTCTTCCTGGATGTTGACTGTTTAAACTGAGATCTAAGGAGTAAAAGTAATTAAAGTGAACAGAGCAGGGAGCAAAGGATAGATGGCTCAATGACTAGAGATACCAGGATAAGTTAAAGGAACTAGAAAACAAAAGCAAACCAAAACAGTGTAGCTGGTGTGTGGTTAAAAGAGGGACAGCAATCCAGCACTTTGGGAGGCCGAGGCAGGCGGATCATGAGGTCAGGAGATTGAGACCATTCTGGCTAACACAGTGAAACCCCGTCTCTACGAAAAATACAAAAAAAAATTAGCCGGGTGTGGTGGTAGGCGCCTGTAGTCCCAGCTACTCAGGAGGCTGAGGCAGGAGAATAATGGTGTGAATCCAGGAGGTGGAGCTTGCAGTGAACTGAGATCACGGCACCGCACTGCAGCCTGGGTGACAGACCGAGACTCTGTCTCAAAAAAAAAAAAAAAAAAAATGAGGTGGATGTGGGCCAGAGTGTAGGGGGCTTGTCAATTTAGAGAGGGATTTGGGACTTAGTGCTAAAGGAAGTGGGAGATATTGAAGGTTCTTAAGCAAGGAGATTACAGATGACTGGCTGCACTGGGTACTGCATTGAGACAGTGGTGTGCTGAGCTGGCACAGGAGAGTCAATTCTCAAAGATTTAGGAATCTTACTGGTTGTTAAATTGTTGGTAGCTTGAAATTGGCCATGGTAAGACTGTTTATATATTGGAAATGGCAAACACCACAAGGAAATGTTTTGTTGTTACTGGTTTTCATGTTGCTGTTGTTGTTGGAAAGCTTGTTTACCAGAATGCCAATGGATGGATATAAGCAGGACTGGAGATGAGAAAAATGAAGGCCTGGATATGGGTGGTAGCAACAGGAATGGAATGACATGGCTATGTTTGAGAAATATTTAGATATGATCTGGCTTTCTGGAAGTAGAGATGGAGACAGAAGAAAGGCATAGGATGCACCAGGCTCTTTTCCAGTCTGCCAGTAGAGTTCTAACTTGATACTCTTCAAGTAGTTGCAGCTTGAAAACAAAGGTCAAACTCTTTGGACATTCCATTGTACATTTAGTCATACCATTTGTTTCTTAAGGAAATGTATATTAAAAAACCTTAGCATAGGTCTTAAGAACAAATTAATAACACTGTACTTCAATTTTGATAATACTATCAGTAACATAAGGCAAAAGTCTTCACATGTCCAGAGGTTTTCTATTCCTCATCTGACATTTATTGCTAACGTTCTCCAAGCTCTCTCAAAGACAATGTGAATGCCAAATGTGAAAGGCAAGTTGCACATTAAGCTGTATGTCCTCATGTGATTCTGCAGAGATGGCTTTTCTCCAAAATACTGCTAAAGCAGATGTTATGATTCTATGAAAGTTTTATTTGTAATTTTATGAGATTAGCAAAAAAACATCATATGGTATGTTCCTTTTGGTTTTCAGCAAGAATTATATCTACATATATATATTGAGGAGAGGTAAGAAGCAGAAGAGAAAATATTATTTACTTTGGCCAATTCAGTTGCTAAGCAGACATATTATTTGTGTCTTGGCTCCAAAGTAGCACATTTTGAATATGGGTCTGAATATTTATTTATTTTTTTCCTTGTTGTGTCAGATTACAGGGATTAAATCACTTCACCAATAGTTACCCTTCCTCTGACTGAAAAGCCATATCCTGTCATTTTTACGCTCCAAAGATGATTCTGTTTAGATAGAGGAAAGTGTCAGGAATGAAGCTTTCTGACAGCAGGGTGAAACTCTCTCACATTTAAGGAATTCTCACCAGAGGTGTCTGTAATCTCCCTCCTATTTTTCCTTCCTCCTAAAACCTGTTTGAAGATAAAGCAGAGTGTAACCTGTGCCCTGTCAGCTTCCTGCAGAGTGTTAACTCAAAAGCCTCCATCAGTCACAGAGTACATCATTTAACAAGTTCCTGGTGATCGGTAACAAGTTCCAGATCACTTTCCATACCGACTGGTTGTCTATTGCCCCAAGCCACTGTAGCTATTTATTAAATCTTCAGAAGGCGATATCTAACTTCATGATTAAAGAGCCTTGAAACAAGGTGCAGGGTGATTCCTTGTCAGTAAATTCATCTCAGCTCCTCAAAACTAGGAAAATGAGAAATGTCTTATGAGAACTTGATAGCTTTTAAAAAAATAGGGACAGTTTAAGAATATCCTTCATATCTACGATTTATGCTGTTGTTATGGTCATTACTTTTTACTTTTCAGATATAAGGATAAGTCAACTTTATTAAATGGTGTTTTATTTCTGTTTTTGTTTTCGTTATAGCTCAAATTTTTAAAAATTCCCCTCATCATATGTTACACCTAGATGTTTGGGCTATAGTGGTGAACAAAACTGGTAAATTCCCTGCTTTCATGAAGTTTGCATTCTAGGAATAAATGATTGAATAAATGACATGTTACCTGCCTGAAGAGAAGGTTTTTCACTTGAGTTCTTCCAAAAATTTAAATTTTTTTATTTTGAAATAATTTTAGTCTTTAGAAGAGTTATAAAAATGGTACAGAGGCTGGGCACAGTGGCTCATACCTGTAATCTCAACACCTTGAGAGGTCAAGTTGGGCAAATCACTTGAGGTCAGGAGTTCGAGACTAGCCTGGCCAACATGGTGAAACCCTGTCTCTACTAAAAATACAAAAATTATCCGGCTGCGGTGGCATGCACCAGTAATCCCAGCTACTCAGGAGGGTGAGGCGGGAAATTCACTTGAACCTGGGAGGCGGAGGTAGCAGTGAGCCGAGATAGCACTCCAGCCTGGGCGAAAAGAGTGAAATTCCATCTCCAAAAAAAAAAAAAAAAAAATGAAAATTGTACAGAGACCTCTTTTATTCCCCTAAAGTTAATCTTGTACATTTTGCATGGTAAAATGGTCAACACTAAGTTATTCACATTGTTACAATACCATTTACCAAACTATAGATTTAATCCTATTTCCCCAGTTTTCTCCTAATGGCATTTTGCTGCCCCAATGTCCAAGCCTCGATATTACATTGCAGTTAGTGATCATGTCTCCTTAATCTCCTCCAATCTGTAAGAGCCCCTCAGCCTTTTCTTGTCTTTCATTACCTTGACACTTTTAAAGAGTAGGTCACGTATTTTGTAAAATGTCCCTCAATTAGGGTTTGTCTGATTTTTTGATGATTAGACTGAGGTTATGAATTTCGAGAAAAAATA
Source organism: Hylobates moloch (assembly GCF_009828535.3). NCBI lineage: Eukaryota > Metazoa > Chordata > Mammalia > Primates > Hylobatidae > Hylobates > Hylobates moloch. Next base: position 87,466,675 of record NW_026652284.1, read on the forward strand.
CACAGAGGCGATATATTCTTCTCATCAAATAAAAAGGTTCGGGATATCAGTGTTTTATTACAAGCCATATTGACCTTGATAACCTGGTGGTACGTGCCAGGTTTCGCTACTGTGAAGTCACTATTCTTCCCTTTCTGTACTATATTCTTTAGAAATAAACCACTAAGTCCAACCCATACTCAAGGAGGGAAGGATTTCGCTTCACCCTCTAAAGCAGAGCATCAAAGAATGTGTGTCATAAAATATGTTGCTATGTTTACAAATCACCACAGTAATTAATAAATATGTTGAGGGAGGTACTTTGAGGCTATGTAGACTTTCTGTTTCTCTTTAATTTAGCATTCTTCAGTAAATCTTGCTTGCAGCTGTATTACTGCAGTGTTTCAGTAGTGACTTTTTGTTTCCCTCATGTATTTAACATTTTTAAGTTAGAATTTTTCTTTAAGGAGCAGCTATCCCACCTCCCCATTTGTTTGTTTAATCATTTATTGATATCAGTATGGATTAATGGATATTTATTTTATTCTTTGGGTTGTAATACAGTCTTATTATTATTTATTTTGTTGTTCGAATTGCTCCAGCTTTGGCCAATTCATTTTTGGTCAAATGCTTTGCTGTTTACAGCTAAGGGTATAGTCAAGTCTTTGGTTGGTACCGTTAGGTTTTTCTCTCTATGAACTTCCTGCTGTGAGAGGCAACTTGTGTGAAAGTTTATGTGGCTTGTGAGCTCTAGAAAGAAAACTGAACAAAAGAAACTGTTCTCACAAACTTTGAGAATTACTCACAAATATATTTGAAGCAATCAACTGCATACTTATGAGCAGAAGTAATAGCCATCACAGAGAATAATTGAGAAAGCATACATTTTCTTGAGATTTTTAAAGCATTATGAAGAATAATATGCATTTCCTGAAGTGATATACCACACCTTGATTACAGATGTCAATTCCTGAAAGTATTGTTTGAGCCTAGTACAAGGTCATATAGGAAGCCTAGTTAATAATTACTTATTGAGCTTCATCTGTATACTCTGTACTGTTCATTTAAGCATGAAGAAAAATAGAAATAGACATCTTGGTTGAATGAATAAAGACAAAATTCATGCACTGAATGATTATAATGTTTGCTGGTATGATACACTAAAAAATATAAAGCAATTAATTCAGAGACAATAGTACATATATTGGCAAATTTCTATTTTATGGAACAGATGTTAAGGGATGCTCTTAATTAGATACTTTAGTATTAGGTTTTTCTTATTGTAATTAAGCTTCAGGGGATTTATTGTGGCTGTATTGGAAATTTAAATGGTTATCAGATATCTGGGCTTATTTATTTATCTGTTACCTAAAGGCAGACAATAATTTGTTGAATGTCATAATCACTTTTTCCTATCTATTGGCATCCAATTTAATAATGTTGTGAACTAGATTTCTAGTTCGAACATATTCTAATACAGTATACTGCATTTAAGAGATTTGGGGATGGTTTCTTCATTCAACAACTATGTTAGTAACATTGAATTGAGATCAAGGTGTTTCAAAGAAGGTCCGTTAAGAATGTACAGTGTAAACTCGCTTTCTGTCCTTGATCAGAGAACAGTTAGAACTCTAACTTTATCTTATATATTACAACATGTAGAATGGACTTTTTATTCCACAGGGACCTTCTAAAGTGTCTGGATTCAGTAATAACCCACTTCAAGGTACAAACACAAAGCCTGATGAAAAGGTGTGTGCTCATGGATGCTAGGCTCACTCACCTGCCAATTCTGTGTAGGAAGCTCATATCCCTTATAATAGGTTCAGTGGTCAGCAAAATTGAAAAGGACACAGATACTGTGTATCTGTGGGTCACGCAGGAACACTCAATGTGGCAAATTGAAATTTGAAAAACAACCAAACAAACAAACATGTAGTGCTCCTTCAAAGCAATATTTAAAGAAATAATATTTTCCAATATCAAATAAAATGTTGTTATCAGATTACCAGCCTTTCAGTATCTTGAGATCTAGTGGTCAGGGTTCTATATTTTCAATGGCATTTGACTTTCAGTGAAGAATCACAATCTTTTGTTGGTCTGAGTGTTAGACCTCTGTTGAGAGGCAGGAACTCAGGCCTCTCAAAAACAAACATTCAGGCAGGCTGTTTCTACATTTATGTCGATACTTTTGAGAATCAAGCTTGTGGAGAATAAGAGATAATGTATGAGAGCTTCCCCACAAGGGAGTTTAAGAATGTACCTCCTCCACATCTAACAATATACATTAGAGTGTAATATTACTAATATATGGTATAATAAATTTCACTTATCTACTGTAATAGCTGGTCCAGCAATGATTATATTTTATAACAAAGTATGATAAAGATGCTTCCAAATTGTAATATTGTAGGTAAGATTAGGAAAAACGATATCATGAGGAAACTGCTTCCTGGAAATCACTGTTGGAAAGAAGGACTAAAAACCGATCATATCTTCTTTTTTTTCTGGAGGGTCAGTGGTTTATTCTTGGCTTTATACATAGGTTTAATCTTCCTCACGCTCCCAAGTCAAAATAGAACACTCCAAGCATTGTTATTAGTGGGTTATTTTATTATTTCTTATCACCTCAGTTCCCTTATCTTTTATAATCAAAAATATTTTTTAAATAACATGTTTTGTTTTTGGACTATCATCACCATCATAATCATCATCAGCCTCAATATCATCATTTTATTATTGGCCATTCTTATCCAAAATAATCATGGATAAGATACAACATAACTTATAACTTTAAAAAAAATTTATCAGGCTTATATACTTAGATTATAGATATTTTGGGTGAGGAGAATTAAATTATGTTCCTCGTTTCTGAACTTTTTACATTCCTTTCCTCCATTTCATTATTAGAAATATCTTCTGTCTCTGCTGGTTCTAAAAAAAAATCCCCCAAAACAAACATAAATAGAAAATTCTACCACCAACAATGAGGGAATTACTATTAACAGCCCCTTTTTCTTTATTACAAATGCTGGTTTGGGAGGTCTGGCTTCTAAGAAGTCTGCTTATCTAATGAAGTAGCTCTACATAAATTGAGACTTAACATTATCCAGAAATTTGGCTAAGATTCATAACTGACACACATCTTATTACTGTTAGATGAAGTTTCAAGGAAGCAGACATTTGCCTGTTTCTGATCACATAGCCTCAACTACACATAGTCACATTTAGATTAGAGAAGTTTAAATTACAAATCTTATTTAAAATTTGAGTACTATAATGATAAGAAGCTCATAAATAAGAGCATAAAGCATATTTAAGAATAGATTATGAGTCTTATACAATAGAGTCAGGAACAACATTTCTTTACAGTTATATATGAGGGGATTATCTCGATAATGAGAATTATCACTACATTCAAAAATTAATATTTCTCTTATGGTAGTAAAATAAATATTAACTCACAATTTAACATTGTAGGTCAAAAAACCCATTCATTATTTCATCCAAAGATCCTGATGTAACATTATTTAGCTGACACTTTAGTAGTCTTAAAATAGGATCATATTTTAGAAAATTGTCTGTGATAGTGATAAAATAAAAATGATGTGTGCATTTAACATTTTATTTTTCAAGTCTGCTGATACATACTTTTTGGGCCAAATTTAATATTGATATATGATATTTAATTCTAGCCCCCTCCTCCCAGAAACCAGTAAAAAAAACTGTTCTTTTCGAAGACATCTACAATTTTTTTTAATTTAAATTTTAATAAAGCCTTGAAAATACACTTTAGTCTATAATTACTTTATGTTTAGCATAAAGGTTTGTGGCTCTGTGTGTGTTATAAAATACAATTAATATATGTGCCAGTTAATTAAAAATAAAACATTAATTAATACAATTACTTATGATAACATCAGACCTTTAAGAATGGCCCACGTATTGGTATCAATGCGAAGATTCCTGCCTAAGCATTTCTTGTGTTCCCCAACACATTTTTTCACTCCCTCCTGCATAGTATTACCCAGCTTCCTGACTTCAGGTTCTAGCTTCTAGCTTTCTTTCACTTTCTTTATGTCTTGCACATGTACTCCAGACTAATTTCAATCCTGTTCTCATCATGTCATTTTTCATACTCACCAATCTTCAATGGTTCCCTTTTTTTTCCCCTATCTGGTAGTGCCCAAATTACTATTAGGTCTTAAAAGTTTTACATAACCAACCGTAAAATGACTTTTGAAATCAATCTTCCACTATTCTTTTTTTTACATTTTTCTTTGGCAAATGTATGTTATTCACTATCTCTTAAAATAAAGCTGGTTATTCTTGCTTCTATAACATCTCTCTTAATTATCCTTATATCATAATTTCTTGTCCCTCTCCTCAATTTGTGTTACTTTTAATTCCAGTTGCCTTTCCTGTTACCTTTAATTCTAGGTCCAATTCCTCTGTCACCTCTATTTTGATCATTTCAAACGACCGTAATGTCTATTCCCAAGCATTCATTACATTATATCAATCTGTTGCATTTAACCTAGTGATGCTTTTTGGTATATCTATACTTTTTAATGTAATATATGTGATTGATTGATTCTTGGGCTATCATTTAACTATATCCATACTTTTCTATGTAATATATTTGATTGATTCTTGGGCTATCATTTAACTACATCTATTTTTAGAAGCTCTTTAGGGAAGACACTGCCTATTTTATCCTTTGGAATACTGTGCATAAAAATGCATTGATTTTAGAATATGCAATCCTAAAATTTGAATCTTGACACTATTACGAGCTTCATGAAGGTCATTCATTAACTTCTGTCAGCCTCAGTGCTCATCTTTAAGAATGAGTGAGACAAATTAGTTCAAAGATCACGGCAAGTATAATGATCCTCATCTAAAACACTTAGTACTCAACAAATGTTAGTTTTCCCACTTGTGCTATGTAAAATATATGTTCTCAGTAACTACTTAGCAAATATACTGAAGAACTCATATTTTTTGTTTTCTCTTCATTTAAATAGTAATTCAAGGATGTATCAAAATCAAAGTCCAAAAGATTTGTGAGCTGTATAACTCTCTGTGAAAAATTATCTGTAGATAGTAGCTCTTGGGAGGATTTTAGAAGAATCAACTATATCCTGGGCTCAATTTCGCATACACAGGGCAAGGTTACCATAAAGAAAATCCCCAAACAAGCCCATCATCATCAGGAACCTAACAAATCTGCCCTAAAGCCAGCTCAGTTGAGCCTGTGTGGAAGACAAATGACAGCAAGATTCCCACATCATCGCTCCTGTATTTTGATATGAAGTTTGCTAGGCAGGAAAGTCCAAGAAATGTTTTATTAATGTGTGGAAGAAAGACTTCAAACAGAGTACCATAAGTGAGATAATAGGAAAGTAAAAGCAAAGGAGATGGGAGAATTGTCTTTTATTTGGGCCTGTCTAGTACATGAAGCAATAAAAAAGAGCCTAAATCACATTAGATTGTTAACAACAACAACAAAACCTGCTTTAACATAATTTTATACACACACACATAAAATTGTATAAATATATATAATTATAGGACTTTGATCTTTAAGTTCATATTTATATAAGTGAAAGTACCATAAAGTACATATTTATGAACATATATGTAAGAGTATGTGACTTAAAGATCACTGAGGCCAGGCGCGGTGGCTCACGCTTGTAATCCCAGCACTTTGGGAGGCCGAGGCGGGCGGATCACGAGGTCAGGAGCTCAAGACCACAGTGAAACCCTGTCTCTACTAAAAATATAAAAAATTAGCCGGGCGTGGTGGCGGGCGCCTGTAGTCCCAGCTACTCGGAGAGGCTGAGGCAGGAGAATGGCGTGAACCCGGGAGCCGGAGCTTGCAGTGAGCTGAGATTGCGCCACTGCACTCCAGCCTGGGCGACAGAGCGAGACTCTGTCTCAAAAAAAAAAAAAAAAAAAAAAAAAAAATCACTGAAACTATTGATAAATAATACTCTCTGAAAAAACATTTGTATTCAATACTCAATTTGTCAAGGAAATGATTGAAAAGATGTGAGAATTCAATATGAATACATATATTAATAATATTCAAACTTTTTTGACTGGATCAATTTTATGTCAGGAAATATAATCCACTACTTAAAAAAAATAAGAAAAAGGACGTGAATTTCCAAGATATCTATGTAAAAGTATCATTTCTCTTATCTTTAAAAAATACTGAATTGTTCCTAACATGCTTTCAAAATATTTATATATCAGGAGTTACTACCTTTCAGAATGCTTAGGAAATATTTCAGAGGTGTTATTCACTGTTGTTGATAGGTGTCATTACCATAGGTAAATTAATTAATTCACTTAATTTATTTAAAGTTTTAATTTGTTTTAAAGGATTAAGTAAGCAAGAATTCCTTCTTGCTTTCAAAGATTTTGATGAAGTAAAATGCTTAGTGTCCAACATTCTGGATGAATTTTTGTCACTTAATTTTAACTCATTTTGCTTTTCTGGTAGTAGCACCTAAGAATATTCATCAGTGCACACATGATCAGCCAGCTATTCCTATACCACTACCCAAGCAAGGATAAATCGGATGAACATTTGCTTCTCTTTTCTCCCCCAAAAGTTAAATAATACTTTTAAGACTTCACTTTAGATCCAGAAGCCTATACTAAACCAGCTAAATAATTTGACCAATTCACTGAGCAAGAATCAATCAAATCAGTTTTATGTGGTGCTGAAAACACAGTTGGTTGATAACAGAGTGAGCCTCCTTTTCAATGAGCTGTCTAGACCTTAGCCAAGGTATGGGAATAGGCATGCACATAGAAGTATCACCTCGACCTTTTCATTAAGGCTAATTTTTATAGAAGTTTTAGGTTCACAGCAAAATTGGTTGGAAGCTACAGAGATTTCCTATATACCTCCTGTCCCCACTAATGCATAGCCTCCCCCATTATCAAAATCCCCTAGCAGAATGGTACATTTGTTACTGTTGATGAACCTATATTGACACATCACAATCACCCAAAATCCATAGTTTACATGAGGGTTCACTCTTGTACATTCTATGGGTTTAGAAAAAATGTGTAATGACATGTACTCACCATTGTAACATAAAGATCATTTTCACTGCCTTAGAAATCCTTTATGCTCCACCTATTCATCTCTTCCCCACCCCTTCACCCCCAGCAACTACTGATCTATTTACTGTCTCCACTGTTTTGCCTTTTCCAGAATGTCATATAATTGGAATCATGTTGCATATAGCCTTTCCAGATTGATGTCTTTCACTTAGTATAATAATATGTGTGTAAGTTTCCTTTTTTGTTTTTTAATGGATGACAGCTCATTTCTTTTTAGTGCTGAATAATATCTCATTGTCTGGATGCACCACAGTTTATTATCCATTTACCTACTGAAGGACAACTTGGTTATTTGCAAGTTTTGGCAATTATGAATAAAGCTATAAACATCTATGTGCAGGTTTTGTGCGGACATAAGTTTCCAGCTCCTTTAGGTAAATACCAAGGAGCATAACTGCTAGATCACTTATAATAAGAGTCTGTTTAGCTTTGTAAGAAACTGCCAAACTGTCTTCAAAAGTGTCTGTCTCATTTTGCATTTCACCAGCAATGAATGAAAGTTTCTGTTGCTCTATATCCTCCCTAGCACTTGGTGCTGTCAGTTTTCTAGATTTTGGCTATTCTAATAGGTGTATAGTGGTATCTCATTGTTATTTTACCTTGGCTTTTTTACCAGTTGCTACTGCTGTGGTAAGGCAGGAATGTGGCTATGGCTTATAAGACAGAGGCAATGATGTTTGAATATTTTATATATGCTTTAACCTGGATCTACCTACACTTATCATTGGATTGGGGTAAATAAAAATCTTATAAGCTATCTTCAAAAAGAACTCTTGTCAGTGGTGTTTTGTTTTGCTTTGCTTTATCTATAATAGCAACTTAGAGGACCTGGCTCATAATGTCAAACCAATTGTCTTAAACTCTTTCACAGTGAATTGAAAGTGGACAGGAAGAAGGAAAGGTCAAACCTATTTAGTCAAGTGTTTGCCTAAAAAAAGTTTGTTGTGCAAGAAGTTTTATTTAAATTGACAGATGGCTAACGGGAGATCACTCTAGACTGAGGTCTATTGTCTTCAATGTGTTGCTTTATACTTGTTTCTTGCTTTTTCTTTAAAAAATGGCACTCTGTAGTGTGTTCTGAGACACTGGATTATACACAAGAACTAACAACTTCCAAAATAAATAAATGTCTTTAACTAAGGGGGGTTACAAGTCAGGATAGCAATGAAATAAATGGCAAATTCTTCCCATCTGTAAATTTTATTTTCTTGAAAATATGTTCTAATCTTAAAAATAGATATATGCGTATTCATATATAAATGTATATATGTTTATGTGCATATTTATACACACAAATACCAACACACATTATTAGAGAAGATGCAAATAACCTTCTATTTGTACTTTGAAGGCATTCAAATATATTTTATCCACCACTTCATTAAAGTAATGCCTTAGTTACCAACCTTCTGCCTGCTGGATCTTTAACCATTCAGAATCAAGATTGATCAAGTCAAAGGCTACAGTGATGAATAAGAGAAATTCTCAAGTGCTGAGTTAAAGATGTCAAAAGCAACAAGAGCTTAGCTTACTGACAAGTGGAAAGGATCAGTATGTCCAAACCTCACTGGTCAGAGATGTTTAGAAAGAGCATTTAAAAAGCAAAAGATGGCAGCTACCCTCATAGTGTATGCCGGGCAGCAGGAGCAGTGGTGGATGGCACATGGTCTGATGGAGATCAGCGGAAGTCACGGGGATTGAGAGAACCTCAGAAAAGTAACATCAGTGAATAAATTTGTAGGCAAATTCCTTAACTTCTCTGAAAGCTAGTTTCTTTCTTTCTTTCTTTCTTTTTTTTTTTTTTTTTTTTTGAGATGGAGTCTCGCTCTGTTGCCAGGCTGGAGTGCAGTGGCATGATCATGGCTCACTGCAACCTCCGCCTCCTGGGTTCAAGCACTTCTCCTGCTTCAGCCTCCAGAATAGCTGGGACTACAGGTGTGTGCCACCACACCCATCTAATTTTTGTAGTTTTAGTATAGATGAGGTTTCACCATGTTGGCCAGGATAGTCTCGATTTCTAGACCTCATGATCTGTCCGCCTTGGCCTCCCAAAGTGCTGGGATTACAGGCATGAGCCACCATGCTGGGTCAATGCCAATTTCTTCATAAGTAACATTGACATAATAACAGTATTGACTTCATAGTGTTATTATATTATTAAAAGAGATATTCATGTAACAAATGAAAAGTGAGCCTGGATGATATTTATTGAATTCTTACTGTTAGCTCTGTACCATGCAGTTTTTGAGTCAGTGTCTCTCCTGATAGTCCATGCTTGTCCTTTCTCTATGACTTATGTTGATTGTGTAACCAAACGTAGGTCCAGTCCCTCAACACTCGCAGAACCAAATAACAAGGATGAGGTTTGGTGGAAGAAAAATGACTTTATTTTCCAAAGCTAGCAGTGAAGAAATGGTCCAGGCTCCTGCCTTAAAGAAACCTTTTTAAATTTTGGATGAAAAACAAAGACTTAAAAAGGAGTGCTTGGAATGCGGGGCATGCAAGAGGGGTTAGGAGGTGCTATTCTATGAGACTTGTTCCAACGACTTATCTTGAGTTATTGTCCCATCTGGTAAGTGGGCTAGAGTCCTCCTGGGCACAATCAGGCTGTAAATTAACTAAAGTCTTGAGGTAATCCCCTGGTGGGCGAGAATTCCACAGGTGCCCAGATTGTTTTAAGATTCAGTCCCCAGAACTTACTTTGAAGCAAGCGTATAATTAGATAAGGGAAACATTGCTCAGGGGATGCCTGATGGGAAGAAGGAGCAAAGGTTATGACTTCATTACTAAGAAAGGATGAAAAAGGAAAACAGAAAGAAAAATTTAAACACATGATAGTGAGGTTGTGGAGAAAAGCAACACTTCTACACTGTTGGTGGGAGTGCAAATTAGTTCAGCCATTGTGGAAGACAGTGTGGCAGTTCATCAGAGGCCTAAGGACAGAAATAGCATTCGACCTGAAATCCCATTACTGGGTAGATAAGCAAAGGAATATAAATCATTCTATTATGAGAACACATACACATGTATGTTCATTGCAGCACTATTCACAGTAGCAAAGACATGGAATCAACCTAAATGCCCATCAATGATAGACTGAATAAAGAAAATGTGGTGTATAAACATGATGGAATACTATGCAGCCACAAAAAAGAGCAAGATCATGTCCTTTGCAGGGACATGATGGAGATAGAGGCCATTATTCTTAGCAACTAACACAGGAACAGAAATCCAAATACCACATGTTTTCACTTATAAGTGGGAGCTAAATGATGAGAACACATGGACATTTAGAGGGAACACAATGAACACATTTCAAAGAACGGAGAGTGTAAAGAGGGAGAGGATCAGGAAAAATAACTAATGGGTACTAGGCTTAATACCTGGGTGATGAAATAATCTGTATAACAAACCCCCATGACACAAGTTTACCTATGTAACAAACCTGCACTTGTACCCTGAACTTACAATAAAAGTTAAAAATAAATAAATAAAATTGTATTTGTTGAGGAAAAAATAGGGTACTCAGTTACAATTGTATTACCTGTTGGTGCATTGGATTGTGTGTTATAATATCGCTGTTTGGCCTGGCAATTTTTCCAGCTCACATTCACTGTTGTAATGATGTATAGCAGCAGTCCCTAACATTTTTGGCACCAGGGACTGGTTTTGCGGAAGATGGTTTCTTCGTGGACTTGGGGGTGGGGTGGGGGTAGGGGGCTGGGAGTGGGGAAATGGTTTTGGGATGAAAATGTTCCACCTCAGATCACCAGGTATTAGATTCTCATAAGGAGCGCACAACCTAGATCCCTTGCATGCACAGTTCATAATGAGGTTTGCACTCCTATGAGAATCTAATACCTCTGCTGATCTGACAGGATGCAGAGCATAGGTGGTAATGCTTGCTCCCTGCCACTCATCTCCTGCTGTGTGGCTCAGTTCCTAAAAGGCCACAGAATGGTACAGGTCCATAGCCTGAGGGTTGGGGACCCCTAATGTACAGTGTTATGGGCAAATTAGTGGCCATGAAAGCCGAGATATTAATCATAATCTATTCTCAGTGCAGAAGTATAGTGAAGTTTTATATAGCATAAGTATCAACCAATCATACCTGATGCTGGCTCAATTTTAAAAGATACCAGTTATAGACAACTGGAATAGATACACCATTGTGTGTATATAGATACACAGTGACATAGGAGCATCAGTCCTGCCTATGTGATTCCAACTTCAACTAATCTGCTGTAGGGAAGTTTCAGCAAGTTGGGGATTTTGAGGCAGAAAGGGAGAAATCCCTTTCCTCCCAACCATAAAGAGTCACAGCCAATACGCCTATAAAACAAAACACAGGTTAATGAGAAAAGCATAACAAATGTATTATGTGCACAGGAGTCATGCAAAATATTGAAAACTCAAAGAAAGGGCCAGATGGTTGATGCTTAAATACCCTCTTCACTGGAGAAGCAAGCGTGTATGGGGTGCTGGGAGGAGGCTGCTGTAAAACCATGGGCCTGAAGACTATAAAATGGTTTGTAAATGATTCTCTTTGGGAACTGAAAGGGATCTATGAACAGACAGTAGTTTGGGACAAAGTTCATCTACATTCTAGGTGTGATATTTAATTTTCAGTCTCTTCCTTTGTAAGAGGAATTTTAATCTTCTCTGATTAATGACATTACAGGGAAGAGATCAAAAATAATTTTGTTTGTGTTTCTAGGTAAATAAGGGGACATCAGAGAAGAACCTTATTCTGTGTTTTGGGAGAGATGGAGGATTGAGACAAGGGTGGGTAGGCAGGAGATCAGAGAGACCTTGAGGTTGCTTGTTTAGTTCAGCATGTCAAAGCACTGTATTTCAGGGTGTTTGATATTTCAGGGTATCAGTTTCTGAGCCTCAGTAGGGAGTTTCTGTGAGTGGAAAAGCTTCTGCTTTCCATTTACTATTATAGGTTTCAAAGCAGAAATCTGCCTACTGATTTTGGATCCTAGGTATAAAAAAAGAAAAGAAGAAAAATAATAAAAGAAAAAAGGAAAAGATGGAGGAAGAAAGGGGAAAAACAATAAAACTGACCAATTAAACAAACAAACGCACTTCTTCACCTAGTATCAGTTTGTTGACTTAACGTTGTAATGATTAGCTAGCTTAAAATTGGAGTCCCTTGTGTTTAAGGATTCATTAAAGCAGTCAAAAATAGTAAAATAAAATAAAACTATTAAAATGTGTACAAAGCCTCCTTCTTAATGTGGGTAGGGCATTATTACGTTCCCAAAGGCAGAGAAGAAATAATTCCTACAAGGGAACAAAACAACACTTTTTCTTTTAAGATGCTGTAAATATTATAAATACTTTAAAAACAGTTGGATATAAACTTAAACAAATTGGTTTACAAAATCCTGAAAAGCCTGTGAAAATGACAAAAAGAATTAAGACATCCAAGAATATGTAGAGACGCATGGAAAAACATTGTATTTTAGATTTAGTAATTAGATATATTTCTCATTAAATGGTTTCTATGTGAAAGGGCTTTAGGCAAACTAGAGTGAAGTAATTCAACCCAGACCTGCTTGATCCCAAAAGACTGGCACATCACATCATAGAAGATTTTCTGGATTTCTCAGACCTTCTCCAAACCTGGATTATTGGATGCTTGAATTGTGAATGTGGACTTAATGATCTTTTATGAGCATGCATTACCATATCTGGGGCCAACTTTTTGTAAAAGCTGTTGGTACTTGGGTCTTCTTAAAATAAAGTGCTCTTTACTATTGCTACTGGGGTTTCCCCATTATTCTCCTACAAACACTATGGTGACTTGTGGGGGTCCCCTTTTGAAAGAATTCATAAATGAAACATAAAAGATGGAGAAATGGAACTTGGAATATCTGGAGTTTAGTTGAAACCTCAGAAACTTTGGTGCTGTTAGCCTAGGGAGCCTGATGTACCAAGAGGATAGATACAGATATTGATAAAAGAATCAAATGCTGGGTGTGGTGGCTCATGCCAACTAATTCCAGCACTTTGGGAAGCTGAAGCAGGATTACGTGAGCCCAGGAGTTTAAGATCAGCCGAGAGGCCAGGCGCGGTGGCTCACGCCTGTAATCCCAGCACTTTGGGAGGCTGAGGCAGGTGGACCACGAGGTCAGGAGATCAAGACCATCCTGGCTAACATGGTGAAACCCCGTCTCTACTAAAAATATAAAAAAAAAATAGCCAGGCGTGGTGGCACGCACCTGTAGTCCCAGCTACTCGGGAGGCTGAGGCAGGAGAATGGCATGAACCTGGGAGCGGAGCTTGCAGTGTGCCGAGATTGTGCCACTGCACTCCAGCCTGGGCGACAGAGCGAGACTCTGTCTCAAAGAAAAAAAAAAAAAAAAGACCAGCCTGGGCAACATAGGGAGACCCCATCTATAATAAAAATTTAAAAAATGTTTCAGGTGTGGTAGTGTGTGCCTGAGGTCCCAGCTACTCGGCACTCGGGAGGCTAAGGTGGGTGGATAGCTTTAGCCCGGGAGTCTGAGGCTGCAGTAACCTATGATCACACCACTAAACTGCAGACTGGGTGAATGAGCAAGACCCTATCTCAAAAAGGTAAAAAATAAATAATATTTATCTGACAAATTAAGCCCAGGAAGTCCACTGCTCAAATAGAAACAAAACATTACTTGGAATTAGCTTTAAAATGTTGATGAGTGAGATCTGTGTAGATTGAAGATTTGTACAAGAAAGTCTGAATACTGTGTTAGAATATCATCTAAATATATTATAGACTATATCAAATATTTCCCAGGTCAGGAATTCATGGGGTAAAACAATTTATTAACTAATGAGACACAGTGTTATATATAGCTTATGACATCACGAAGTCTAAACTGGCCTAGATGTGTATCCAGAGAAGTTTGTATGTATTCCGAAGGGCCAGCTTTTTGTAGATGCAGATTCCCTAACACAGGTAAGCTAATTAGTATTGTTAACTACATGGAGGACCAAGAAAGCCATATTGGGTCAGGGGCTCCAGTTCTTTTGTTTAGAATACTAGGTCAATTGCAAAATAACGGTTGTGTTGTGAGGCACAATATTTAGCATACTAATTGCAGAAGTCTCCTTAGTGTTTGACATGTTTGGACAATATCTAGAAGAAGGGTTAGGGTAGACCTGTAATCCCAATTTGCCAGAAATAATTGCTTCAGAAGTGTCTGATATAAAGCACAGGAGTCTTTATATCAGACTACAGGTAGTTTTCACTGTGCATGGCCTGTCTAAATAACATTTGTACATACCAAAATAGTTTCATCATCTTGTATGGTTTCACTGTATAAAGCAAGGACACAGTTCTGACATGCATGACTTCCCACTAATAATACCATGCAAAGCAAGAACTACGTATAGTTACTCTAGGATGTAGTAGGTCACAGATAGGTAGCAATACAATTTACCATTTAAATTGAGATTGCTTTGAGAGTGAAATAGGCTCTATCAATTATTATACAGGGATAACAGTTATAAATCAAGGCTGTTCCTGGTAAACATATGGTCACTGGGATGATAGGATTCTATACCAGGTGATACCAAAGATAAATAGGAAAGAAGTGGTGATAGACAACACAAGTGGAGCCCAGAAGTGTCTGTCATAAAGCATCGTAGTACAGTCAGTGTTGTGTTATGTAACATTTGTGCATACCAAAATAGTTACTTGATTTGTATGGTTTCACTGTATGAAGCAAGAAAACAGTTGTGTATTGTTGAGTAAACAGAGCTCTGACCAGACACACAACGTGTTCGTGAGACGATTGTTCAGCCAGAATGTTAGCTCATCAAATTGTCAGTTCCTTGACATCCATCATATTGTTGCTTCAAAGGCAGATCTTGATCTGCCATATATTGGATTGGCAGCCTAGCACTCCCAGGATTGGCAAGAGTTTAGGGTTAGTGGTAGTGAAGCCTGAGTTCAGGCTTGACCACCTTTCCCAATACAGGTAGAATGTGGCATTTATTAGTGGCAGGTACTATGCAAAATAAATTTCTCTTTCTAGTAACACATGGTTCTAATAATTCAGAATGCTTGGTGTATCATAGATATTCAATAAATTTGCAGAAAGTTTTATATAAGATGTTGTTATACAACTTCCACGAAAAAGTCAGCCCAACTCTGCTGAAACTCTACAGAACATCTGTGACAAGAAACACACATAACTTTATGAGAAATCAATTTCACTGCTAGTCGATTGTAGTTGTTAAATGTTCTTTCTTAGATTATGTTGATCTGCTCAAGTCTGTCTTTCTGTACTATCATTTTCTGCCGTCTGAATTGAGAGCAGATTTTTGTTGTTGTTGTTGCTTCTTGATGTTCTTATGCTACCCTTTGGATATTTATTTTCCTCAGGCAAAAAATATTTTTTTTTCCCATTGCTTCAACCATTCATCATATGATTTGTTTTCAGGTACTTAGAAAAGAGCGTATTAGAAATATCTTGGGAAGATGCATGAAAGTCTCTTGCTTTGTGTCAGAATTAATAGTAAGTCACACCATTTGTTTTCTATATGATGTAGAGCATTAGCGTCTTGATTCATGAGCATACTTATTACTGATGATAAATTTTAGTACCCTGTTCTGGTAGCTATTATCTTTGCCTTTTCTCATTTATCATTTTTTAATCTGCTTTGGCAATAATCATATCTGTCACTAGAACTTGAAGAAACTATTAAATAAAATTGTTTTCTAAGAAAATATACCATCCTCCTTATTGTAAAGCCATTTGAAGTTTTAAAAAGACTTATTATACCCTTGCACCATTCCTTCTGCTCCAAATTTACTATTGCTTAGGTTGTTAATCTAAAATTCCACGGATATACTGGGTCTTTTAATCAGTCTTTCTGTGGACATTTTTAAAAGTGTACCCTGTATATGCACACTTGGCATATATGTTGCCACATTTCAGCAAGGAGATAAATTTGTTCATTTTAAGTCTGGGCAACTCTTAAAGCATTTTTTATGTGTAAGACATCAAGTTCTCACATGGTGAAAAGGGGGCAAAGGAATAATTTAGGTTTGCTAGGCGATAGTAGAGGAGATTGTACATTTATAAACTACCTCAAAGGTTAAAAAGCATTTTAATTTATTTTATCTTATGTAGTCCTTACAAAAATGTGGGGGTTTTTAAAGAATAGAAGTTTGCAGAGCCCTTTGCACTACAAAGAAGCTTTCTAAAAATATATCTTTTTTTTAATTGTAAAGAGATGTGACAAAATGAAAGGATAAAATCATTCCAGTGCCCTGTGTAGAATGAGGAAGGCTCTGTTCAACATGCACATAGCTAGCCTAGTTTTGCCAATAACCATTTTTTTTTTCAAATTGGCCACTCTTCATGATTTCTGCTTTTCAATTTGTTCTTTTCTTCCCATTTTGAAACAACAAATTTCCTATAAGCATTTGGTAGGTGTTCCCAGCAATCCTTTTAGTAAGTATTTCAGAAGCAGGGTAAGAAGGAGCAATTGTTGACAGATTTAGGTTACTTGAGCATGGTCTGTTTGTAAGTTGGGAACTTAAAACAAATCAAGTCAGGTAAACTTACTATTACAGAGGTTAGATTTTTTGAGTATATATCCTCGAATACTTTAACTATAAACCTATCAATTTTTAAATTACTATGTTTTTTTAAAAATACACGTATTTAGCTGTAAAACAGCAAAGAACTTGAATTTGCCCCTAGGTCAGCACTTGTACTCTAATTACTGACATTAGGTGAATACCAACCAGCTAAATCACAGTGGCTCCAGAACATTTTAAGGAGCTGTGTCTGCACAATATATGGCCTCATGTGCAAAGTAGAAGATTGCTTATACAAACAGAAGTGTGCACGTGCAAATTCTTTTTTGTGTTGAGAGCTGCTTATTTTGTACAGGTAATCACCAGGCTGCATTCCCACTAAATGTATTTTGCTGCCTTAAATTGTGGGCTTAATTATGAAAATTGATCCTTTGAAGAGATGAAACTCTTTGAAGGTTTCTTTCCTGATTGTAAAATTTTATGGGTTTTGTCTATAAATTGAGTTGTGCAGAATGACTGGCCTGATGGATTCTGTCACTTGAGGTCCAGTTACCTTCAACAGTGTCACATCACCCATGCCCATTTTCTATTAGAATGCCATGTCTGTGCAAGGACCCCTGGGCCATGAGTTGGTGATGACATTAATTCTTCTATAAGTCGGATCTCTGCTTTTGAACATTTTCCCCATTTGGATGTTCTGTCATTGTCAACAGTGACAGCAGAGAAGGAAGTAGAAAACATGTTTCTGTTATCAGGATAAGATATGTTAAGAGGCAGCTGTAATTATACTATGGAGATAAAAGCAGTATTATCCAGCATTAACAAATGATTGCATTTATCACTTATGTGAAATGCTTTGGGCACTGGAAAGAAGTGACACTATAAAATCCAAGGCTTCTATTATCTTTATATGTCATTTCTGAGGGAGAAATGGCTGACAAGGCTAATATTAGGTCCCTAAATGTTTCCACAGTGTGGCATTAAACATTATTTGACATGTAAATGCAGAGACCATCTATAGAGACAGGCATAATTTGTGGTTTCCTTTTAGATTCTTAATTCAGAGTCTATTTGGAAGGCTTTATGTGTATTTTTATTTATTTCCTTCTCTGCTGTGCCTATGTTGTCCTATAGGATTCAAACATAATCCTGAAAGTGATACTACTAACCTTATTGGAAAAGTTTTAAAAAATGTATTGGCATGACCAGCATGTAATGTAGGAATTAATTCTTGTTTGTGGTTTGAACCCTAAATCAAGGCTGTTGCTATTAGTGACTCTGTAACTTTGCCTCAAACTTTTCCAGGAAGAGAGCTTTCCTTATTGCCACAAAGCAAGCCATTCTATCTGCTGTGGTCTAGCCTAGAAGCCCACATCTGTGCTATGATGTGAAGGTGGGTCATGCTGTGGTTTTAAATATTGTCTTTAATATATTTTGCGTGTGAATCAATGCAACCATCCTGGAGGGAAATGCGGCAGTACTCAATGAAAAACTTAAAAATGCTTACCATTCATGACTCAGCAATTTGATTCTGGAATTTTTTGGGAAAAAATTTCAATGATGTATATTAAGATTCATGCATACAGTTTTCCTTCAAAGTATTATATATAATGATAAATTTGAAAAATATTATGTTGCACAATGCAAGGTTCCTCATACAGACTAGAATAGAGTGGGATAGAGTCATTAAATGATGTGTGATAAAGTTGTATGGCTATCAGGGAATGTTTATAATCATTTAAAAACAGAAAAAGTACTTTTGGGAACTATATTCAGTTTAAACTACTGTTTTGTGAAAATAGAGGTAAGTATGTAACAGCATTAGCTTATTGTGTAATTTGCTTGTGTGTATGTTATGTGTTTTATTGAGAGGGCTCTTGAATTTAAAAATATCCTTTATTACTACAAAAGCAGTTCAGCTTTTGCAGTCTTCTCTTCTCCTGTGTTCTCTCTTCCTATGTAAAATAAAAATGGCTGCCATTCAATTCTGAAATCCTTGAGTTTCCAAACGTATTACTTTCCAAACTTTACCAAGCTACAGCACTGCAGCTGCCACCAACCTCTCCCCACAGCAGAGCTTGAAAAACCAAACAATGTCTTTGCACTACAGCAAAGGGATATACTTTTATGAAGCTGTTTCTTTCCCTCTAGAAGTTGAAGAAGAATTGAATAAATATTAAAGAGGTAGAAAAGAGATCAACATGGGGTAGAGATTGGGGTGAGGCAAGTTAGACTTCCCAGGTTTCTGATTTGGACAACTGGTAAATTGTGCATCATATCCCCATCTGCTGGTTAGCATTTAGAGTCTAGGAATATAGAAACAGAAAAGACATTGCTCTCCACCCACCAGGAGCTCTCAGTGTAGGTGGTGAGATGGACACAGAGACAAATAATTGTAATTCAGTGTGGTTAGTATCATAATTGACATATATACTCAGTACTGCCAGCTTGGAAGAAGGAATAATTACTCTGTGGACCTGGAAGCTCTATTTAGACTTCAACGAAAGAGTGGTGCTTGATTTGGCTCTTGAAGATTGAGTAGGTATGGAAATTATAAGTCTTGCAAATTGCAAGTAATTACAAATTATGAGTGGTGACATATGGCAATGCAGTCCAATCATTTAGGGTTTTCCTTTTTTTTTTTTTTTTTGAGATGGAGTCTTGCTCTGTCGCCCAGGCTGGAGTGCAGTGGCGCGATCTTGGCTCACTGCAAGCTCCACCTCCTGGGTTCATGCCATTCTCCTGCCTCAGCCTCCTGAGTAGCTGAGACTACAGGCACCCCCACCACACCCAGCTAATTTTTTGTATTTTTTAGTAGAGACAGGGTTTCACTGTGTTAGCCAGGATGGTCTCGATCTCCTGACCTCGTGATGCACCTGCCTTGGCCTCCTAAAGTGCTGGGATTACAGGTGTGAACCACTGCACCCAGCCTCATTTAAGGTTTTCCTAGGCCAATACAACAATCGACTTTGGTTCAATCAAATGAGCCATTAGAAAATGTCGTTTTGAATTTCACATATATAGCCTTCTCCCAACATGTCATCTAAGAAACACCAAAAATTGCATGGCTATGAGAAATGACACAATTCTTCAGCACCAAAGCAGAAAGATCCACACAGTCAGCGGATTTGGTTTGCAAAGCATACATTCCAGAACAAGGACTGATAAATGTTGGAAAAATGAACTTTCAATAATTCTACCAGTTCATCACAATCTCAGTTTAGATTACTGTTTCTCAACCTTATTTCATTATCATTCTCTTGCCAATGAGCATTTTTTCCTAGTCACTTCTCCTACTCCCTAAGAAATTTTAATATAATAGATGTATCTATTTATATGTAACTGCAAACCATCATAATAGCTAAGATTATTTTCACCTCTCAAGAACCAATTTTGGCCCTGTTGGGGTTGATATCACCTCCATCGAGCATATGTGATTGAGATGAAGCAGGTCAGTTGCAGATGTTAATACAAATGTTTTATCTTCTGGATTACTTGAAGCCCAGCATAATTTTATCCAGGGGCATATATTTTGTTTTATATGTGTTATAAATTTTTATATGTGTTTATATGTGTTAAATATGTAAATCAGAGGACATACATTGACTGTTATTAAATCCTTTAAGGTAACTTTAAACAGTTACTCAAAGCAGAAGTTTTGTTTAGATTATGGAAGCTACATTCAATTTCTAAAGTGTAGTTCTCCAACGAATATCCTGACTGCCTCTCGTTTCTGAGATTTTTCAACCAAATCTCATCTATTTTTTTTCAGCACCTTAAAAAAATAGACAGGAAACAAAAATTCTTCAGACAGTCCTTTTTTGGGTCATGTATTTCCTCTGGCTAACCTCAACCAAACCAAAATCAGAGTAACCAGTAATTAGAGCAATTTCAAAGAACACACACACGCATGCATATACATATAAACTAAAAAAGAACCATAATTTTATTTGGTAAATACAAGCTAGGGCCAAAACTTTTATGGAAAATGTAGTGCTTCAGAAAACAGCATACCTGCAACTTCACATCATGGGAGGGTCCCTACGATAAAGAGTAGAGATTGGCTGGAGGAGAAAGCTTCCACAGGAAGATGACAGTGACAACTTTCAGTAAAAGACAACTGGAAAAAATGGATTGGGGACTTCAAGCAAATAAAAAAATCTTCCTTTCTTTGGACATACTTAAGATTTGAGGAACAAACGGCTTCAGGTCCTATGCTAGCATAACTAGCATACACTTGACGGGGCATCAGTCAAATGCAGGTAGAGCCAATGAACACCAGAAAAGGAATATCCTGGGTAAGAATGCATGAACATTGGAAAAGCATGGAGGAAGTGGGGGAAAGACGTCTCCAGATTCTGCTGTGGTAGTCTTACTCATGCGCATCAGGGTTTTGCAGTGTCAGGCAAATTTTTTGCCAGTTCCATACATCAACCATTGAAATGATGCACCATCAAAACCACCAATTAAAAAAGAAAAACTATCAATAAAATATTGTACAATTTTTTCCCAGGAGTAACAGAAATTGGGAGGAAGGGTTGAGGAGGAATGAATCTCTATCATCTTGTTGTCCATGGGAATGCTGACAGGAAAACAAATCAGGGAGGAATGGCCTGACAAGGAGCCCCTAAACTCAAGGTGTCCCAGGGTTACTGTCTCCCTTTGCCTTTCCCCTTCGTGAGCAGATTTCTCTCCCACCTTCCGCTGGGTCTCCCTGCCATCCCTCCAGGCACCTGCCCTCTTGGCTCCTACGTGAGAGGAGAGTTACCATCTCAGACACACTGAAGTTAGTGATTTACAAATTTATTGTAGGCCTAGAGTTTAAAGCTTTAAAAGTGTTACACAGAAAAGATAATAGATGTACAAAAATAAAACATTCTGTGGCTGCTGGAAAATCCAGATTAGATAAATTTAAACAGGTTTACCAACAGGCTAACAAGCACTGTGACTCTTCAAGTGACAGATAGTATAGGTAGTTTCTTCACACATACTGGAAAATAATTAAATACATTTTTACATATAAGATTCTATTTCACTTTTGCACTAAGAGAAACTGGTATTTGTCAAGGTAAATTTTCTTTTAATATTGGGAGCAAAAATAACTTTTATTTTTCTTTGAGACAAGGTCTCACTCTGTTGCCCAGGCTGGAGGGCAGTGGTGTGATCTCAGCTCACTGGAGCCTCTGCCTTCCAGGTTCAAGCAATTCTCATGCCCCAGCCTCCCAAGCAGTTGGGATTATAAGTGAGCACCACCACACTTGGCTAATTTTTGTATTTTTGAGATGGAGTTTCACCATGTTGCCAAGGTTGGTCCCAAATTCCTGGTCTCAAGTGATCCGCCCATCTTTTCCTCCCAAAGTGCTGGGATTACAGGTGTAAGCCATCTCGGCCAGAAATAACTTTTTATGAGCAAAGTAACTATAGTTACTTGGGATTTCAACTAATATTCAATATATTAAATTAGAAAAATATTTAAAACATAGCTTTCTTTTAGTCTTTCAGTTCAACATACAGTTCTTGATATATATTCTATCAAGATATCTGCTATTTACAATATAAAAACAAAATCACTTTTATATGTATCAAAACAGCAATCCATGAGCTCGGGTTGAATAGACTAAAACATCTTAAATAATCAATGGCATTTACAATTTTGTTAAATTTCTCTAAATATTTTATCTGCACTTATGAATTTAATAATTTGATTTTCTTAAATGATCCAAATGTATAACAGGGTAGACTCGTAACCTTAAGTTGCAAAACTTTTCTAAACCCTTACAGCTAACATTTGTTTAGTGCTTACGCTATGCCAGATAGTTTTGTAAGCTTTTTACATATATTAATATTAATTTATGTAATTCACACAAGATTCCCATTAAGTGGGTAACTATTCTTATTTCTCTTTTACAGATGAGAAAACTAAGACACTGAGGTGTTGAGTAACTTGCTGAAAGTCACCTAAGCTAATAAGTACCAGAACTCTTACTAACTTAGTATATCTAACTCATCAGTATAGTAAATCAAGTTCTCTTAGACATTCTAGTACTCTTGACTAACTTAAATTCTCTAATAACTTTCACTTAAAAGTTACAAAACCATTATGTCAGATTATCTTAAATATTACAAATAAAATAAATAGCAAACAGATTATTCTGAATTTAACATGATGTTTTAATACTAAAGATTTAATTTGTTTTTTTCTTGATCTAGTCATAATTTCGTTTTTTATTTTTATTTTTTATTATATTTTAAGTTCTGGGATACATAATTGGAAGTAAAATATTCCTCAGCAAATGCAAAAGAACGGATAACAAATAGTCTCTCAGACTACAGTGCAATCAAATTAGAACTCAGGATTAAGAAAATCACTGAAAACTGCACAACTACATGGAAACTGAACAACCTTCTCCTGAATGACTACTGACTAAATAATGAAATTAAGGCGGAAATAAATAAGTTCTTTGAAACCAGTGAGAACAAAGACACAATGTACCAGGATCTCTGGGACACAGCTAAAGCAATGTTTAGAGGGAAATTTTTAGCACTAAATGCCCACAGGAGAAAGCTGGAAAGATCTAAAATCAACACCCTAACATTACAATTAAAAGAACTAGAGAAGCAAGAGCAAACAAATTCAAAAGCTAGCAGAAGACAAGAAATAACCAAGATCAGAGCAGAACTGAAGGAGATAGAGACATGAAAAGCCCTTAACAGAATCAATGAATCCAGGAGCTGTTTTTTTGAAAAGATTAACAAAATAGACTGCTAGCCAGACTAATAAAGAAGAAAAGACAGAAGAATCAAATGGACACAATAAAAAATGATAAAGGGGATATCACCACTGATCATATAGAAATACAAACTACTATCAGAGAACACTATAAACACCTTTATGCAAATAAACTAGAAAATATAGAAGAAATGGATAAATTCCTGGAAACATACACCCTCCCAAGGCTAACCCAGGAAGAAGTCGAATCCCTGAATAGACCAATAAAATGTTCTGAAATAGATGCAGTAATTAATAGGCTACCAATCAAAAAAGGCCCAGGACCAGAAAGATTCACAGCCAAATTCTACCAGAGGTACAAAGAGGAGCTGGTACCATTCCTTCTAACACTATTCCAAAGAATAGAAAAAGAGGGACTCCTTCCTAACTCATTTTATGAGGCCAGCATCATCCTGATACCAAAACCTGGAAGAGACACAACAAAAAAAGAAAATTTCAGGCCAATATCCATGATGGACATTGATGTGAAAATCCTCAATAAAATAATGGCAAACCAAATCCAGCAGCACATCACAAAGCTTATCCACCACAATCAAGTCAGCTTCATCCCTGAGGTGCAAGGCTGGTTCAACATATGCAAATCAATAAATGTAATCCATCACATAAACAGAACCAATACAAAAACCACATGATTATCTCAATAGATGCAGAAAAGGCCTCCGATAAAATTCAACACCCCTTCATGCTAAAAACACTCAATAAACTAGGTATTGATGGAACGTATCTCAAAATAATAAGAGCTATTTATGACAAACCCACATCCAATATCATACTGAATGGGCAAAAGCTAGAAGCATTCCCTTTGAAAACCAGCATAAGACAAGGATGCCCTCTCTCACCACTCCTATTCAACATTGTATTAATTTGATTTTTATTTCTAAGTCTTCCTAGAGTTTAATTGCCCAGCTACATGGAGGAGAGTTACTATCTGAGACATATTTAGGTTGTCAATCCATAAACTCAGGGCCATAATATAGCTACTTCTCAGTTAGGAATCAGAGTCTAGAACGTGATGCCTGAGAGTAAAAAGTTTCCATATGATCCTCCTAGAACCATAGTTGGAAGGTTGGAGCAATTATTTTAGTATTGCCCATGGGGCATCATCAAACCCATTGTATTCAATTGAAATTGCAATATATTTCTGACCTTATACCCTACTTCTCCTGGTGTGTATGTGTGTGTGTTTTCAATGAAAGCTTGATTAGATTCATGCATTTTCTTTACTACTTGAATTCTGTGTTCTTTAATTTTTTTTCATCAGCAACAACTCTCTAGTAGTGAATAGGGCTGAGATGAAAGCTGGGTCTTCTTTGTCCCAATTTAGAACAGGTTTATGCTTAATAATTGATGCTTAGTTTGCCCATGGTAGTTATTCAGGTTGAACTTTTCATCTGCTAGCCAAGAACTCTGTATCTCATGTTGAAATTATATTCTTTCAATTTCTTTCCTTTGTTTGTGCCTTTGAAAATACTCATGGTTACTGTTAGGTCATTCATCCATTTATCTGTCAGTCACAAATATTTACTAGGTGCCTCTCATATGCTGCACGCTGCTCTTGGCACTTGGGAAGAACAACATTGATATGGTTTGGCTGTGTCCCCACACAAATCTCATCTTGAATTGTAATTCCCATAATTCCCATGTTTTCCTGGGAGGGACTCTGTGAGATGTAATGTAATTGTGGGGGCAGTTACCCTCATGCTGTTCTTCTGATAGTGAGTGAGTTCTAATAAGAGCTGATGGTTTTATAAGGGGCTTCCCCCTTAGCTCAGCTCTCATTCTTCTCTTACTGCTGCCATGTGAAGAGAACATTTTTGCTTCCCCTTCCACCACGATTGTAAGTTTCTTAAGGCCTTCCCAGCCATGCTGAACTGTGAGTCAGTTAAACCTCTTTCCTTTATAAATTACCCTGCCTCGGGTATGTCTCTATTAGCAGCGTGAGAACAGAATAACAAAAATATTAATTTATACTGAGAGAAGGGTTTAATTTTTGTTTAAGAAGACCACTAATTTCTGCAGTTGTCTGTTTGCTTGCTTCGTTTTTGTAGAAACAGGGTCCCTCTATGTTGTCCAGGCTGATCTCAAACTCCTCACCTCAAGTGATCCTCCCATCTGGGCCTCCCAAAGAGCTGGGATTACAGGCATAAGTTGCTTTCTTTTTCCAAGTAATAGGAACCCACCTTAGAAACAGTAACAGAAACCTACTTAAATCTAAATCAAATGAATTGATTTGTGTTTTAGTCAATTCTCACACTGCTCTAAAGTAATACCCGAGACTGGGTAATTTGTAGAGAAAAGAAGTTTAATTGGCTCACAGTTCTGCAGGCTGTACAGGAAGCATGATGCTGACCATCTGCTTGGCATCTGAGGAGGCCTCAGGAAACTTACAATCATGGCAGAAAGCAAAGGGGAAGCAGGCACATCTTACATGACTGGAGCAGAAGGAAGAAAAAGAGGTGGGAGGTGTCACATACTTTTAATCAACCAGATCTCATGAGTACTCACTCACTATCATGAGAGCAGCACCAAGGGGAAAATCCACTTCCATGATCCAATCACCTCCCATCAGGCCCCAACTCCAACATTAGAAATTACAATTCAACACGAGATTTGGGTGGGGACACAGATCCAAACCATATCAATTTGTATGACTGAAAATCTGTGGGTAGAGAGCCTTCAAATGTGGCTGGACCAGAGGTCAAGGGATGTTATAGAGCCCACTGTTTTGCTCTCGCTGTCTGTGTCCACACTGTCTCTGTCCTATGTCTCCATGTGCTACATTTTGAGTTTTGGTGTGATTGTTTTCTGTAACTGACTGCTTCTTCCATGTGGCAAATGATAATAACTGCATATCTTTTCATTTGCATTTTCTTTTAACCTTGTGATTTCAGAGGAAGTAACAGCATCTCTTCCTAAAGCTCTGTGATAAGAAATCTGGGAAAGAGGATGAACTGGCCAAATTTGAGCCATATGCACAACCCTGAATAAATCATGGTGACCAGGGATATGGATAGGCTTGTGCCAAATGTCCTAGGTTGGAACCAGCACCATTTATGCTACTTGCAATGATGAGTAGTTTTTAAAGTGAGGCAGTGGGCAAACTTGTTGGGCCACATGTGTTTTTCCTGTCTTTCTCTTTTCATTCCCTCTTCCCTTCTTCCTTCAATAGCATCTAGGATGTGCTAGTTATTGCAAAAAGGGTCAGGAATAAAACAGATATAACCTTGCTTCTGCGAAGTTTAGTATTTATTCTAGCAAGGAAGACAAACTTCAAATGACTAATTATTCAATTTCTTAATTATTTCAATTGTGATAAATGATGTAAGTACAGACTGCTAAAACAGTATGGACTGAGAAAGTAGCCAGGCCTAGAGGGTCAGGGAAAGCCTTCCCGAAGGAAATATGGTTGAGAAATGTATTGTGATCCAAATTAAAAAGAGCAATTACTGAGAAAAAGAAGGGAATGAAGAGCACATCAGGGAGAGGGAAGAATATCTGTGAAGACTGAGGTGGGCAGAAACATGGCATATTAGATGAACCGAGAGGCTAGAGTGGCAGGGATCTACTGAGGATGAGGGAAAGAAACATGAGGGGAAGCTGAGGCTGGGAGAAGACAAGTGCCAGATCATGCAAGGTCTTGAAAAGTCATGGCAAATGGCTTTATAGAGGACAATGCCCATACCTTTATTGAAGTTGTGTAATCTAAAGAAATGAAATTAATGGCAGGAATTTCTGGCCATTAGAAATGCAAGATGGTTGCATAGTATTCCATGGTGCATATATAGCACATTTTCTTTATCCAGTCAATCAGTGATGGACACTCAGGTTGGTTTCATCCCTTTGCTGTTGTGAATAGTGCTGCAATAAACATACAAGTTCAGTTGTCTTTTATATAATGAAAAGAATGAAATCTTGTCCTTTGTTCTTTGCAGTAACATAAATGGAGCTGGAGGCCATTATCCTAAGTGACTAATGCAGAAACAGAAAATCAAATGCTGCATGTTCTCACTTATAAGTTAGAGCTAAACAAAGAGTACACATGGACATAAAAATGTAAATAATAGACAATGGGAATTCTTAAAGGAGGAAGAGGTGAAAAATTGTCATTTGGGTATAATGTTCAATATTTGGGTGATGGATACACTAGAAGTTCAATCCCCACCATTACACAATACACCCATGTAACAAACCTGCATAGAGTATTTCTTGAATATAAAACAAAATAAAAAATAAAAGTGTGGAATGGAAAGATAACAGTGTGTCATGATAATTGAGCTCACCTGGTCTTACAAAGTTTCACATATCATTCCATGTAACAGGTGGCTTACCTCACCTAAAGGTGTGGTTAGACCAGAGATGAAGCCACTGCTTAGTGATTCTGCCATCAGTCTCTCTCAGCCTAGAGTATATTCAGTTTGGTTTGCGAGGATGAGTGACGCTAGTGAATACATTTTTAAAACTCTCCTGAAACATAAAGTCTGTCTTGGTTTTGAATTTTGAAAAATATTTAAATGCCTGGAACTGTCTTCATACATCCTTCATCTTCAATCCCTTGTCAAGTTAACTTCTATTTATCTTTGGATCAACCATTGCTTCCTTTGGAATTCTTCTCTGATTTCCAGTCATGGAATCAAACTAAGTATCCATCAATCATGGACTGGATAAGGAAAATGTGGTATATATGCACCATGAAATACTATGCAGCCATTCTGCATTTCTAATGGCCAGAAATTCCTCCATGCTGATGGAGCTATGTCAACTCACCTTCGAGATTCCCCCTCTAGAATAGTACAACAGTTATGAGTCCAAATGCCGTGAATATTTTTTTATTAATCACTGAGATCTCATCTCCTATTGGCCATAGAGCCGTTCTAACCAGCTTCTGTTGGAAGCTTGGACATGTTTATTCAAGAACAAAGTGAAGGTTAAAGGATAACATAAAATTGTAAGGAGTTAGGGTTAGGCACAGGAACAAAACAAGAAAAACATTTCCAGCCACTAAGACATATATGTGTGTGCGTGTGTGTGCGTGCGCGAGCGTGCGCGCGTGTATGTGTGTGGTGTGTTCAAGGTCCCCCAGCTGCATGCTCTTTATTGTAGCACTCTGGCATAGCGTGTGTAGTTATTATCATCACATTTGTGTGATGATATATGAGGCTGTAAAAACAACTCATCCCACTATATTGTGAGTTCCATGTGGGGGATGGCTACATCCCCCAGTACACAGCCCAGTGCTGAGCACATAGCAGGTAATCAGTAATTATATATGAATAAATGAATCATCCCAATTTTCTGATTTAAATTAAATTTTTCAGATTTACACTTGGTTATTGTTATACTTTAAGACTGTAGTTAGCCTCCATTTGGAGATTTGCTTATAATGAGCTATCAACCATATTTTCTAAAAGGAATTAAGTCAAGAAAAATAAATCAAGACTGTTTCTAGAATGCCTGAAATTATGACTTTTTAAATATAATTTGATTAAGAAATCAAAAGAACAGAAGAACTATCTGAGTAATCTCCTTTTAAATTCCTCTCTCTGTAGAGTCACACATTCATGACCTTTGTTCCTGTCTCTGAATCTCTCAATCAGAAAGATGCCTGCTTGCTACAGCCCTAGAGGGAGACAACACATGAGGAACAGGAGACAGAGTCTCAGGGTCAAACCACCTCATCCAGTGAATACTGTAATATTCTATGGCTCAGCTCTTGTAAATATCTTCTTAGACCTTTTTATTTGTTAACTGTTTAATGTTTAAATGCTTCTCAATGGAGAAGAATTACACACACACACACACACACACATACACACACACACACACACACACTTCTTATTGGCTAAAAATGTCTCTAGTGTTTTGTTCCTGTGACTAATGCTAACTCTTAAAATTTTATGTTATCATTTAACCTTCAGTTTGTTCTTGAATAAACAATATGTCCAAGCTTCCAGCAGTAGCTGTTTAGAACAGCTCTGTGACCACTAGGAGAAGAGATCTCAGTGATAATAAAATATTCATGGCATTTGCACTCATAACTGTTGTACTGTTCTAGAGGGGAATCTTGAAGATGAGTTGACATAGCTCCATCAGCAAACATCCCACCGGATGTTTTCTTAAGCATTCTGAACAAAGTTCAACTGCCCTTTGGGAGAAAACACACATTTCTTCCTAATTTATAATTGTTGGAATGATACCAACCCCCCAAAATCTGAAGAGTTCATTAGGGGAAAATATGTTCAAATATAATAATGCTTTACTTGTCCTTTATTCTATAGAACCATATAGATCTTTTTAAACATCTTAGCAATCAACTATACTACCATGTCTTGAGGAAGGCAGGAAATACTAGTCTCATTTTATAGCTGTTTTAGAAAAAAACAGAAAAGCTTTACTCTTCTGAGATAAGAGCCTTCCTGGAAGAAGTTTAGCCTCTTGAAGAATGTGTTAATAATTTCAGAACACACTTAAGAAGCAATGCAATATATTGCTGATTTTAGCTCTGTACAAGAATATCAGAATTCAAAGTGACCTACATAGATTTTTACCTTTTCAAATACAGGTTGTCTTATGCAGTTTGCTTTAAAACATGAAGGACCTAGTGACTGAGAAAACCTGGAATCATTATATAATTCAGTGGGGAAAAAATTTAATTTAATTTGATAATTTTCTAATTTAATTATGTTTGCATACTTATTCTACATTTCTTGAGGCCACTACAGCCTGTTGTGCATTGCAGACCAGAAACAAAATAATAATTTCTGGCTGCAACAAATTTCTAGCAATAACACTACAGCCTGAATGGTCAAAAATATTTTTTCCTCCAGTTTAAGCAGTGTTTGGTTTTTCTCATGCATTCAGGAGTGACTAAGGTATTCCTCCTTGTCAACTTTGTGCTAATCATCCTCGTACCCTTGTTTGTTCAATGACTGGAATTTACATCCTCGAACCGGTACCATTTTAAAAAATTATCCATGTTTCTCTTGAGGCCATGCTGATTGTTTTAGCAAGCACTCCAATAATGTGTAGCTGCTCTGCTTCAACATTGCCAAGTTGAAGAGGGAGAATATAGTGGACCCTCAAACCATTTTTAAAAAAATTTCTAACCATATCATATATTAAATATATGAATCTTAATAAAATATATAATGCATACAAAAGTGAATATGATATACCTGTATGTATAAACAACAATAATCAAATGAACATTCATGAACCAGACAGCCAGCTTGAAAAATAGAACTTCAATAACTTTTTAACTTTGAATCACTCTCTGTCCCCCTATCTCATCCCCTCTTCCCCAGCAGAGGTAACAACCACTAGCCTGATTTTAGCACTTATCTCCCTGCCTTTCCTTTCGTTTCCCACATGCATACATATCCCAAAAGTGTTTGGTATTTAGTTTTGCCTGGTTGTGAACTTTACGTACAAGGAATTACAATGTATTTGTTCTATGACTTGCTTGTTTTTCTCATTATATGTTTTTGAGGTTCATTTACATTGGTGTGCATAGCTAAAGTTTATTAGTTTTCACTCCTGTATTAATGTTTTATTGTATGAATTGCCACTTTGAATGTCATTTCTACTCTAGATGGACTTTTAGTTTGTCAGCAATGTTTTAAATAATATGAACAATTCTATCGTGAATGTCCATGTTCTGTGTAATTATATGTAAATATGTGCAAATGCTATCTATGGTATATGCCTTAGGAGTCAAAGAACTGTTGTAGAGTTAAGACCATTTCATTACCATATTGCTAGGTGAGGCCCAGGTGTTTTCCAAAGAAGTTGACCCTATTTATATATACCCACCAACAGTGAAGGAGATTATTATAATCTCATTAACACTTGGCCTAACATTTAAAATTTTTGCAAGTCAGGTTAATAGGAAATTTTATTTCATTATTAGCAAAGTTTAGTATTTTTCACATTTTTATTGGTCACTTACATTTCCTTTCCAATGAAATGTCTGTTTACATCTGCTTATTTTTCTTTCGAGTTCTCTTTTTCTTGCAGATCTGTAGAAATATTTTTCAGTTTACATATTATGAGTCTAAGAAAATATTTCCTAACTACAGGCTTACAAAATTATTCTCCTACATAGTTTTCTGAAAGTTATAAGGTTTTGTTTGTCAGATAGAAGTCTTAATCCATTTTGAAATTGTTTTATATTGTGAAGTAGAGATCCGTTTCCATTTTCCCATACAGATATCCAATTTTCGATACCATTTTTTGAAAAGTAATCCTTCAATTTCCTATTTCTCTGCAATTCATATTTGATTTGCCTCTTTTTTTCCACTGGTGTTATTTCTAAGCTCTCTATTTGGTTTAATTAGAAAATTTTTCCAATGCTCTTCCACTATTACAATGTCTTGTTCATTACAGCTTCACAAAAGTTTTGATATCTAAAAAGTCATTTCCCCCGAGCTACTATTTGGGAATTTTTTGCTGTTATTGGCCCTTTAGTTTTTATTTAA
Source organism: Hylobates moloch (assembly GCF_009828535.3). Classification (NCBI taxonomy): domain Eukaryota; kingdom Metazoa; phylum Chordata; class Mammalia; order Primates; family Hylobatidae; genus Hylobates; species Hylobates moloch. The sequence continues at coordinate 87,498,605 of NW_026652284.1, forward strand.
ATTTCACATTCATATAAAAAACTGCATTCAGATTTTAATTAGATTTTACATAAATTTATAGATTTTTTTTCTTTTTTTTGTTTTTATTTTTTTTTATTATTATACTTTAGGTTTTAGGGTACATGTGCACAATGTGCAGGTTTGTTACATATGTATCCATGTGCCATGTTGTTTTGCTGCACCCATTAACTCGTCATTTAGCATTAGGTATATCTCCTAATGCTGTCCCTCCCCACTCCCCGCACCCCACAACAGTCCCCGGAGTGTGATGTTCCCCTTCCTGTGTCCATGAGTTCTCATTGTTCAATTCCCACCTATGAGGGAGAACATGCGGTGTTTGGTTTTTTGTCCTTGCGATAGTTTACTGAGAATGATGTTTTCCAGTTTCATCCATGTCCCTACAAAGGACATGAACTCATCATTTCTTATGGCTGCATAGTATTCCATGGTGTATATGTGCCACATTTTCTTAATCCAGTCTATCGTTGTTGGACATTTGGGTTGGTTCCAAGTCTTTGCTATTGTGAATAGTGCCGCAATAAACATACGTGTGCATGTGTCTTTATAGCAGCATGATTTGTAGCCCTTTGGGTATATACCCAGTAATGGGATGGCTGGGTCAAATGGTATGTCTAGTTCGAGATCCCTGAGGAACCGCCACACTGACTTACACAATGGTTGAACTAGTTTACAGTCCCACCAACAGTGTAAAAGTGTTCCTATTTCTCCACATCCTCTCCAGCACCTGTTGTTTCCTGACTTTTTAATGATGGCCATTCTAACTGGTATGAGATGGTATCTCACTGTGGTTTTGATTTGAATTTCTCTGATGGCCAGCGATGATGAGCATTTTTTCATGTGTTTTTTGGCTGCATAAGTGTCTTCTTTTGAAAAGTGTCTGTTCATGTCCTTGGCCCACTTTTTGATGGGGTTGTTTTTTTCTTGTAAATTTGTTTGAGTTCATTGTAGATTCTGGATATTAGCCCTTTGTCAGATAAGTAGGTTGTAAAAATTTTCTCCCATTCTGTAGGTTGCCTGTTCACTCTGATGGTACTTTCTTTCTTTTGCTGTGCAGAAGCTCTTTAGTTTAATTAGATCCCATTTGTCAATTTTGGCTTTTGTTGCCATTGCTTTTGGTGTTTTAGACATGAAGTCCTTGCCCAAGCCTATGTCCTGAATGGTATTGCCTAGGTTTTCTTGTAGGATTTTAATGGTTTTAGGTCTAACATGATCAAGTGGGCTTCATCCCTGGGATGCAAGGCTGGTTCAACATACGCAAATCAGTAAATGTAATCCAGCATATAAACAGAACCAAAGAGAAAAACCACATGATTATCTCAATAGATGCAGAAAAGGCCTTTGACAAAATTCAACAACCCTTCATGCTAAAAAGTCTCAATAAATTAGGTATTGATGGGACATATCTCAAAATAACAAGAGCTATCTATGACAAACCCACAGCCAATATCATACTGAATGGGCAAAAACTGGAAGCATTCCCTTTGAAAACTGGCACAAGACAGGGATGCCCTCTCTCACCACTCCTATTCAACATAGTGCTGGAAGTTCTGGCCAGAGCAATCAGGCAGGGGAAGGAAATAAAGGGTATTCAATTAGGAAAAGAGGAAGTCAAATTGTCCCTGTTTGCAGATGACATGATTGTATATCTAGAAAACCCCATTGTCTCAGCCCAAAATCTCCTTAAGCTGATTAGCAACTTCAGCAAAGTCTCAGGATACAAAATTAATGTACAAAAATCACAAGCATTCTTGTACACCAATAACAGACAAACAGAGAGCCAAATCATGAGTGAACTCCCATTCACAATTGCTTCAAAGAGAATAAAATACCTAGGAATCCAACTTACAAGGGATGTGAAGGACCTCTTCAGGGATAACTACAAACCACTGCTCAATGAAATAAAAGAGGATACAAACAAATGGAAGAACATTCCATGCTCATGGGTTGTTATAGATTCAATGCCATCCCCATCAAGCTACCAATGACTTTCTTCACAGAATTGGAAAAAACTACTTTAAAGTTCATATGGAACCAAAAAAGAGCCCGCATCGCCAGGTCAATCCTAAGCCAAAAGAACAAAGCTGGAGGCATCACGCTACCTGACTTCAAACTATACTACAAGGCTACAGTAACCAAAACAGCATGGTACTGGTAGCACAACAGAGACATAGATCAATGGAACAGAACAGAGCCCTCAGAAATGATGCCGCATATCTACAACTATCTGATCTTTGACAAACCTGACAAAAACAAGAAATGGGGAAAGGATTCCCTATTTAATCAATGGTGCTGGGAAAACCGGCTAGCCATATGTAGAAAGCTGAAACTGGATCCCTTCCTTACACCTTATACAGAATTGTTTTAATTGTCTCCCTGCAAATGTCCTCAACCCTCCTTGGATTTGAACACTCTCTTGTTTCACATAGTGGAAAGGAAGAATGATTGGAACTGCATGACAGACATCCCCAGCCAAAGGAGAAAGAGAAAGGGTACGACTATGAGAGGAGGAAGGGAATGATGTGTGAAAGTGGACCTAGAACACCAATAGGAAAGGGGTGGAGAGGAGCTCTCAAAAGAAATAGTCTCCTTGGGGAGCAGAGGAAGTAGAGACTGTGCCCAGGAAAGTATAATGGGTGGAAATGGGCTTCTGTGAGTGGCCAGTCCTGCAGAAAGGATTGTCCTGCACATTGTTATGGATGGCTTGTGTGTGATTGATCAGCCAGCACTGAGTTCCATCAGTGACAGATTATACAGTCTCATTTGTCCAAAGTTACGGTTGGGTTAAGAAAAATTATTTTTTATAATTTCGACTTTTATTTTAGATTTAGGGGATGCATGTGGAGGTTTGTTACAAGAGTACATTGCATGATGTTAAAGTATGAGGTATGAATAATCCCATCACACGGGTAGTGAGCATAGTACCCAATGGGTAGTTTTTCGGCCCTTAACCCGCTTCCCCACTTCCCCCTCTAGTAATTTATACTATGGGTTAAAGACATTTTTTAACACAGTTTAAAAAAAAATACCTCATATCAGAAGAACATTCAGGAATAAATATATTCAACTGTTGTTGGTGGAATAAATGCCTATTTTAGGACAAATTCTAAATCACTTTATACAATATCAAATATACAGCTACCAAGGTATATATACAATTCCAGGCATCTATAAGAAGCTCAATGCATTACATAAATTCTTTTATGTAGCTGAGATTCTATATACACATACACACACGCACACACACACACAGACTACCATCATTGCCTTAAGAATCCGGATTCTACTTTAAAGCTTACTAATACCTCATTTTTATTTTGATGCTGCTTTGAGCTCTTAAAATGAAAGTGATAATTTAAAACAGGGAGATTTACTGTTGAACTTTGATATTGAAGTGAGACCAAAGAACAAAACATTTGCATTTCTGCAAGTTCAAGCCAAGTGATTTTATGTATCAAGGACATCACTTCTTTTTTCTGGGTTCAATAACAGTCTCATCAGTGGTGGCCAACATTTCTCATGAGTTGAATGTCATTTTACCAGACTTTAGCTGCAATTCAATCACCATGGGTCCTTACTTTCATTTCAGGAAGGGGAGTAGATTAATTAATACTTATAAAGCGTTACATAAGTTTAAATAAAAGTTGAAATTAAAATGTGCTTGATGCAAGACAGACTGAATTTCGTCAGGAAAATCTGTAGTCAATTAATTTTTAAGTATATGAATAGGGTTAGGGAGCCAAACTGCCAAAGAAAGTCTTAACGACATTGAAAAAGGGATAAAAAAAAAAGGCCAGAAAGAACAAAAATCCCTCAAATGAAGGAAACAAAAAGAAGAAACAGACATCAACTCAACTTTTAAAACCTGAAACCACAATCAGCTAGAAAATACATAAATAGAAAACAGGAAATTAAGACAACAAGAGAAAATGTTTTTAAATATGGGAAGAAACCAACAAGAAATGGAAGAAACAGGAACCTAATTATATTTAAATTACAGGGGTGCAGATTTAAGCAGCTAAATAGATGGCAGATGTTGGAGATTTCAGGTTAATAATATAAACCTTTGTATTTAAGTGGAAAGTGAATTAACAAGAAAATGCAGCAAAGAAATACAGTGTTATATTAAAATAAGAATGTAGGTATAAAACAGCTAAGCAATGCAGTTTAGGAGGACCCAAGTTATATTTATACCCAGATCTCCAGCCTGAGATTTCAGCATGCTTGGATATGAAGGGAGCATTTGTAGGATGGCTCCACCAGGAGCCATCTAATAGAAAAAGCTACCTGGGAAGGAAGAAGAAAAGGACAGGCACTTGAGATTGGCCAGTATGAACACATCAGTCATCTGACAGACCTATTGGAAAACAGTGTGGTTCTTATTTAACATCTGCCATATATTGAACATTCCCAGGACCCTGGAAATACTATCTGCAGCTGAGGCTCATCCACTCTTCACCTCCTTCCTCTTTCCCCATTCCTATCCTCTCCACGCATGTGTCTCAGGTCTAAGGAAAAAAGTGTGATCATATTAAAAATAATTAATAAAACAAGAATCAAAAGATCTTTCATCCCCAAATCCTTGTGAAAGCTTTTTGCTTTGCTACCAATGGAACACAAAAGAGTGAGAAAAAAGATGCTCCTTCCTTAGTAGATAACACATCCTGGATATCTGTAGAACAAAACCTGCCACTGACACAAGAAAAGTACCTCAGGGGCCTGGAAAACAGGAAAACCTGATTGAGGCATGAATATCAGCTCCCTGTGCAGTGCACACAGCCAGCAGCGGTAAAGTGAGTTACTCTCATGAGGGTTTACAGACATGTGAGGCCCAGAGAAGACAAATATCTTGGAAAGAAAATGGCACCTGCCACATGATAGCAGAAGTGACCTATTTGTGAGCACATATGAGATATCCCCGGAGGCCTCCCAAGGAATAGTAGAGAGACTCTGAAAGAGAAGATGGATATCTATAAAATTTTTGGTAGAAACTAGAGCCAAAAAAGTTTATCATCAACTTGTAGCCCTGCCTTAGTTTGAGATAACAATGGTCTGTAAAATGGACCCTATAATTCAAAATTATAAAAGGCATGAAACCACTTGCATGAATGCATGATTCCCCAGAGATATGTAATAGTTTAACAACAAATATATTTACTGAGGACTATACTTCCTATTAAATTGAAACTCTGGATGAACTGAAAGTCTGGATGAAGTCTACCATCTGCAATCAAGACCTAGGTTCAAGAAATCTTTTTTTAATGCCACAGGAAATGACCCTAATCCCTTTGGGTTTAAAACTCAATTATCACAGATTTTTCTCACTCACCTACATTTGAGAAACCCTCCCAAAGTTAGTGACTTATGAATGGTTTAGCCCTTGGAACAGAAACTACGATGGGTAATGATTAAGGGCCACTGATCCAGTATTAGTCTGCCTTTGTACACATCGCACTTTCAATATTTAGTAGTTTAAATGCTCTAAACTTCAGTATACCTATCTGTTTTGTAGACTTTTAAGCACAGAGCCTGAGCTCATGTCAAAAGTATATGTGCCATAATCACATTCTCAACTAAAGTTTTATTTACTGGGTTAGTGCAAATGTAATTGTGGTTTTGGACCATGAATTTCAAATCAGTTTAACTAGGCTAAAACACGTCTTTATTAATGAAAATAGAAAATGATAGAGTTTGGCTGTGTCCCCACCCGAATCTCATCTTGAACTACAGTTCCCATAATCTCCATATCCCCCAGATAGAGAAAATTGAATCATAGGGGCAGTTTCCCCCATCCTGTTCTCATGATAGTTAGTTCTCACAAGATCCAATAGTTTTATGCAATACTTAATAGTTTTATAGGAAGAGTCCTTCACCAGGCTCCCATTCTTCTCCTTTATGCTGCCATGTGAAGAAGGATGTGGCTGCTTCCACTTCCATCATGATTGTAAGTTTCCTGAGGCCTCCTGAGCAATGCTGAACTATGAGCCAATTAAATCTCTTTCCATTATAAGTTAGCCAGTCTTGGGTGTGTCTTTATTAGCAGTGTAAGAATGAATTAATATAGTAAATTGGTACCAGTAAAGTGGAGTGCTGCTATAAGTATAGCTGAAAATGAGGAAGTGACTTTGAAAGTGGCTAACAGGCAGAGGTTGGAACAGTTTAGAGGACTCAGGAGAAAACAAGAAAATGTGGGAAAGTGTGAAACTTCCTAGAGACTTGGAGGACTCAGAAGACAGGAAGATGTGGGAAAGTTTGGAACATCCTAGAGAGTTGTTAAATGGCCTTGATCAAAATGCTGATGGTAATATGGACAATGAAGTCCATGTTGAGGTGGTCTCAGATGGAGATGGGGAACTTCTTGGGAACTGGAGTAAAGGCTACTCTTGCTATGCAAAGAGACTAGTAGCATTTTGCCCCTGCCCCAGAGATCTATTGAACTTTGAACTTCACAGAGATGATTTAGGATATCTGGAAGAAGAAATTTCTAAGCAGCAAAGTGTTCAAGAGGAAGCAGAGAATATAAGTTTGGAAAATTTGCAGACTGATGATGTGATAGAAAAGAAAAACTCATTTTCTGGGGAAAAATTGAAGCCAGCTGCAGAAATTTGCATAAGTAATGAGGAGCTGAATGTTAATCTCCAAGACAATGGGGAAAATGTCTCCAGGGCATGTCAGAGACCTTCATAGCAGCCCCTCCCCTCAGAGGGCCAGAGGCCTAGCAGGGAAAAATGATTTTGTGGGCCAGGGCCAGGGCCCCCCATTCTATGCAGCCTTGGGACATGGTGCCCTGTGTCCCAGATGCTGCAGCTCTAGCCATGGCTAAAATGAACCAAGGTACAGCTCAAGCTGTTGCTTCAGAGGGTGCAAGCCCCATGTCTTGGCAATTCCATATGTCGTTGGGCCTGCAGGTGCATGGAAGTCAAGAAGTGAGGTTTGGGAACCTCTGCCTAGATATCAGAGGATGTATGGAAATGCCTGGATGTCCTAGCAGAAGTTTGCTGCAGGGGCCCTCATAAAGAACCTCTTCTAGTACAGTGTAGAAGGTAAATGTGGGGTTGGAGCCCCTATGTAGAGTCCCTACTGGGGCACTACCTAATAGAGCTGTGAGAAGAGAGCCACCATTCTCCAGATCAGAGAATGGCAGATCCACCAACAGCCTGCACCATGTGCCTGGAAAAGCTGCAGACACTCAATGCTGGCCCATGAAAGCAGCCAGGAGGGTGGCTGTACCCTGCAAAGCCACAGAGGCAGAGCTGCCCAAGACCATGGGAGTCCACTTTTTGCATCAGCATGACCTGGATGTAAGACATGGAGTCAAAGGAGATTATTTTGAAGCTTTAAGATTTAATTACTACCTCATAGAATTTTGGACTTGCATGGGCCCTATAGCCCCTTTGTTTTGGCAAATTTTGCTCATTTGGAATGGGTGTATTTACCCAATGCCTGTATCCCCATTAAATCTAGGAAGTAACTAAATTGCATTTGATTTTACATGTTCATAGGTGGAAGGGACTTGCCTTGTGTCAGATGAGACTTTGGACTTGGACTTTTGGGTTAATGCTGGAATGAGTTGAGACTTTGGGGGACAGTTGGAATGATTGTGTTATGAAATGTGAAGATATGAGATTTGGGAGGGGATGGGCAGAACGATATGGTTTGGCTGTGCCCCACCCAAATCTTATCTTGAATTGTAGTTCCCACAATCCCTATGTGTTGTGAGAAGGACCTGGTGGAGATAATTGAATCATGGGGGCAGTTTACCCTGTTGTGTTCTCATGATAGTGAGTGAGTTCTAATAAGATCTGATGGTTTTATAAGGGGCTTCCCCCTTTGCTGGGCTCTCATTCTTCTCCTTTCAGCCACCATGTAAAAAAGAACATGTTTGCTCCCCCTTCCACCATGATCGTAAGTTTCCTGAGGCCTCCTGAGCAATGCTGAACTATAAGTCAACTAAACCTCTCTCCTTTATAAATTACTCAGTTTTGGGTATGTCTTTATTAGCAGCGTGAGAACAGACTAACACAGGAACCAATACAATCAACACATTTTTGCCAATGAGGAACATACTTACTTATTGCTGTAGTGTGAAAATCAATGCTTTGAGATTCAATGAACACTTGGAAAGCATTTTCTATATCCTGCTGGTTGTAGAAGTGTTTTCCTTGCAAAAAGTCATCAATGTTTTTGAAGAAGTGGTAGTCAGTTCATAAGAAGTCAGGTTAATATGGCAGATGAGCCAAAAATTTTTAGCCCAATTCTTTCAACTTTTGAAGCATTGATTGTGCCATGTACAGTTGGGCATTGTCATGGAGAATTGGGCCCTTTCTGTTGACCAATGCTGGCTGCGGGCATTGCACTTTTCAGTGCATCTCATAGATGTGCTGAGCATACTGCTCAGATGTAATGGTTTTGCCAGGATTCAGAAAGCTGTGGTGAGTAAAACCAGCAGCAGACCACCAAACAGTGACCATGACTTTTTTTTATTCAGGTTTAGTTTGGGGAAGTGCTTTGAATCTTCTCAGTCCCACCACTGAGGTGGTCATTGCCATTTGTCATATAAAATCCATTTTTCATTGCACATCACAATCCAATCAAGAAATGGTTTGTTGTTGTTGCATAGAATAAGAGATGATATTTCAAAGCAACAATTTTTTTTTTTTTTTTGGTCAGCTCATGAGGCACCCAGTTATAGAGCTCTTTCACCCTTCCAATCTGCTTCAAATGCCAAATGACCATCGAATGGTCAATGTCAAGTTCTTGGGCAACTTCTCATATAGTTGTAAGGGGATCATCTTTGATGACTGCCCTCAATTGGTTGTTGTCAACTTCTGATAGAAGGCTACTATGCTTCTCATCTTCAAGGCTCTTGTCTTCTTTGCAAAACTTCTTGAACTATCACTGCCTTGTATGTTCATAGCAGTTCCTAAGCCAAATGTGTTGATGTTGTGAGTTGTCCCCACTGTCTTATGACCCATTTTGAACTCAATTAAGAAAATTACTTGAATTTGCTCTTTGTGTAACATCATTTCCATAGTGCAAAATAAATAGAAAACAAATAGTAAGTAATCACTAGCAAAAAAGCAAGAAATGTGCATTCAAATGATGTATAACATAACCACATTTATTTAAGCATGTATTCCAATGTCAAACAGCAAATTCTAACCATGCAAAAACTACCATTACTTTTGCATCAACCTAGTAATTAGGTATCATTACAGATTAGACATCATTATAAAAAGGGTATATTCTCTTGACATTTCACCTATGTGAAATGCCATGTAACTCATACAAATCCACAATATTAACTCAGTTATTCACATAAAAATCAACACATTTTATCAAGTTTTGAAGGTTATTATATTACCATTCATTTCATCAACAAATATTTATAGAATGCCTACTTCCTGTCAGGCTTTGTTCTAGAGCTATAGGCATAGTGATAAACAAGACAAATTAAATTTTTCCCTTCTACCTCTTAGATTATAGCAGGAGAGTCAGCCAATAAGCAAGGAAATAAAAGCATAATATTATATAAAGTCGGGGTAAAATATGAGGAGATGAGAGAGTGATAATTTAAATACACTTGAGGATCAGAAAGGCATCTTTGAGGAGGTGATAGTGAGGAAGGAACAAACTGAAGGGAGGCAATGATCTTTGAGAAGAGATGAAGTCATGCAATTCCAGGTAAAGGCTAAAATAACTGCAAAGGTGCTAAGCCAGGAAGAAGCTGGGTATGTAACAAAAAGAGCAAGAAGTCCCATATTGCTGGCGCATATGAACATGGGGTCAGTAACAAAAGATGAGATTAGACATCTATGCTGCAGCCAGATCAGGCTATGGTAAATACTATGAAAATTCCTAATTTGTGTGTGTGTGTGTGTGTGTGTGTGTGTTTGTGTGTGTGTGTCTGGGGGGCGGGTGTTGTGTAATAAAAACTCCAGAGCTAAATTGTAAACATAGAACTAATAGATTATTATCTAAGTAAAAATGAGGAAGGCATATAGGCAGGATTTTAATTACCTCAGGTCCTGTGGAAGAGCAAAAAATTATATAAGCCAAGGACCATGAGGTATTAAACTCCGGTGAGGTGTAACAAAATGGTCTAGAGTCACTTGTTTGGAGGTATGAGAAGGGAGACTCTGGACTTGAAAGGAGGCCGTATGACTCATACATTCTCTGATGTAGGCTCCCAATCTGTTGTTTCTTAGGAGAGAGGATCTGTCAGTAAAGAAAAGATAAATGAATGAACGAGTTTGTTTGCCTTAATAATGGATTTAATATGAGAGATTAAAAATGAATGGTCCAACTTGAACTTCTATTTCTAATAATATTTCGGACTAGAAGATCTCAGATACTACTCCTAGCACAGCATAGCTGAAAATGCTATAAGGGGACTCTTCTGCCATGGGATCCTTGGGTTTTTGCTTCACTAGCCAGAAAACTCCGTGGCCAGTGGTGCCTTTGCCTGAGTTTTGCTCGAGCCCGCTGCGCTCGTTCTGCCCACTCAGCCCAGCAGGCTGTGCTTGGCTCTTGTTACCAGCCCAGTGCCCACGCCTGCCAAGGGTGAGCCACATGTGAAACAATGAGGGGTGGGTAAGCGAGCAAGCACAAGGTCCAGCCACTGTGTGCAGCCATGCATGCCAGCTGCAGTGGGGCAGGCAGCTCTAGGTGCTGACACAGGCACTGGCTCTCTGCAAGGCTGTGACTGGACCAGGTGTACTACAAGTGGCTTCCACTGTGGGTACCAGGGAATGCAGTGGCACCCAGAAGCTTGAAGATGCCAGGAACCACAGAGCCCCAAGAGGGTGTCACATCCCTGGCTTGGGGTGCTCCTAGGTCTGGAATCCCTGAAGGGCTGCAGCTCTTCTCTCCTTCTTTCTTCTCTTCTTGTTACCTGCAACGTGGTGAGCAGGCTGGTGGGGCGGGGGGCTGGGGGTGGCCTGTCTTAGCCCTGTTTGTGTTACAGCTCTTTTAGTCCCACCATTCAATGGGTCCTGAGTTCTTGTGCAATGTCCAGGAAGAATAAGGTACATGGACAACTGGAGCGTAAGGGTGAGTAAGGTGGAGAGAAGTTCTATGATAGCTCTCAGGAGACCTGGAGTGGGTAGCTCCTTTCCACAGGCAGGTTTTCCCCCAAGTGTGCAGCTCTTAGCAGAGAGGAGAACTGAAGTGAGTAGCTCTTTTCCGTACACAGGTTGTCCTGATGAGTGTGCAGCTCTTAGCAGAGAGGAGACCCAGAGTTGGTAGCTGCTATATGCAGGCATGTTGTTTCGACGTCTGCACGGCCCTCAGCAGAAAGGAGACCCAGAGTCTGTAACTCCTATCGGCAGGCAGGTGGCCCTGTTGTCTCTGAAGCCCTCAGCTGACGGGAGACTTTTCTACCCAAGAGCCTGTCTGCCTCCTGCCCTCATCAACCTGCTGTGCATGGCGCCCAGGCTGTTCCTGCGGAGAGGCGCCTTCAGGCTCATGTTGAGCCACCCTCAGCCCTGCCTTGGCCTCCCTTCCATGCTGTGGCACCCAAAGTCCAGAGGGGGCTGAGGCGGCAGCGGGGGTTGGCCTATCAACACCACCCCAAGCATGCACACATCTGGCCAGGTCAAAACAGTGCTGGGGCTTGGCCACAACTTTGCTCTGAAATTGAAGCAGGCGCTGGGAGTAAGGAGAAGCCAAGTAGCAGGAGCAGGCACGTCTGAGCCTGTGGGGGAAGAGGAGCTTCCTGGTCCCCAAGAGTGCCGGGACGCCCGGGTCCACAACCATGGCTGGTTGGCTGCAGCTACCCCTGGGAGGGTGGGGCTCCTGTTCCTTCCACTCAGAAAGGGGCGGGGCTCCTACCTGTCCTGGATCCTGCAGGCTCCATGGAGAAGGCAGCCCCAGCGGCACCTCCCACACGGCAGCCGGCATCATGGCAGCTGCTCCAGAGAGGCCACGTCTGCCATCACTTCCAAAAAGGTGATATCCTCAATTAATACATTCTGAAAATAAGCAAACGAGAAAAGGC
>NW_026652284.1:87515620-87553090 GCF_009828535.3 Hylobates moloch
TAGAGAGACCCTCTACTTCTTATTTTGCTCTCAGGTACAGTGAAAAGGGCCTCTTCTTCATTGTCCAGGCTTTCTACGTGCAAGTTCCAGAAGGTGATGGTTGTGTTTTATGTTCCGATGTGAGGATAAAGAGAAAAACTTCTTACCTTCTGCAGTGGTTGAAAATGAATTTGAACACATCAAAAAACTATTACAGATGGTGTTGGGCAAATCATAAGTAGAAAATCATAACATTCCTTGGTAAGTTTTGATTTGAAATCCATTGGTTTAAAATGAAATTGAGAAAGTAGATCTAGTTGGGTAGAAGCAAAGATGACTATCAGGTTTAGCTGATGATATTTTCCCAACCCTTCCTTAAGCAAGTCATTCCTGCATATGGTTAGTGAGGAGCCTGTGGTTTTTGAAAGAATTCTGCCGGTGGGCAGACTTCCATCAGAGTGAGCAAATAATAGTCCACTCTCCACCTGCTCAGCATAAAGGACATTTTCAATGCTTTCTGCACTCTATTGTGCTCTGGAGTTAGAAACCTGGGCTTGAAGATTTGATTATTGATGTGTGCGGTCATTTGAAATATTCTTGGACTCACCTCATCTTCTTTTGGCAGAACTCAGAAAGTTAAGTTCAAAATACTGAAGGCAAAGTAAAGCAAGGGCCAGCTTGAAGTGTTCTTCCGAGATTTTTTAAAGGACACTTATATGGAATTCTGTGTGTTAGGAAAATGTAAATTTCAAATATAAATGAGAATATGAATAAAATAAAATAATCACCGTGGTATTTAATCCCCATAACAATGATTTGATTTTCTTTATTTAAAAGATGCCTAAAAATAAAAGCCAAACCATATTCTCAATGAACACTGATTTAGTAATTTTTTAAATTCTAATGGAGTACGCACTAGTTCTTTAAAGCCTAATATCATAAAAACCTCCATGCTGATGAACTTTAAGATGCATGTTTTACATCCTTTCCCTGAAAAGCAGCACAAGAAAAGTAACATATGCTTGCTATACAATGCCCTCTAAAGTGATTGGGGTTAATGTCCTAAAAGATTATTGTTGCTTTACCTTATGTAAGCCTCTGAGGTTTAGATTCATCCAATGATCATAAGAATATAAGCTCAGGCTTTTAGACTTGAGTCTTTAAATTAGAAATGACTTAAACAGTGTAAAACAGTGTTTTATGAAATGTGAGCTATAGGACAATAGTATCTAGAAATATTAGTATACATTAAACACAAAAAGTTTAGATTTTTAAATAACTGGGAAATTCTTGGTTAAACAAATTTAAATAGGATTCTTTATTAAAACACTGTAATATGCTAAGATGCTTCACAGCTCTAGATAGCATTTAAGCAATAAATATTTATCTAGTTCCTACTGTGTGCCAGGAATGGTACCACACTTTGCTCAAAGAAACGTCAACAAATCAGACATGGTCTCTGTCCTCACAAGGTTTCCAAAGTAGTGGGAAGATAGAGATTAAACAAATAAAAATGTAAATATTTATATAGCAGTGAATCGTAATGTACTATGGAGGGAAAGAATAAGATGCCATGAGAATGAAGACGAGGTATCAATTTAACTGGAGGATGGATTTAGGAAAGTCCTCCCACAAAAAGGGTGATCTAAACTGGAGCAAGAAGTGGGAATTAGCCAGATAAAGAGGAGCATTTAAAATCCCAGAGTAAAAAAGCAAATTCAAACTTCAAAGAAAGAGAGATTTTGCTATATAGGAGGAGAGAAAAGGCCAATGTGGTTAAAGTCTAGCAAACAAGAGACTGGAGATGAAGTAGGAGAAATAATTAAGGGTAAGTCCATGCAGAGTCTTATAGATCATATGAATGATGATTTTTATTCTAAGTGCAAAGTTTTAAGGAGGGAACTGATGTTTAAAATATCATTTTCCTGGAAAAGATATTTAGATTTCCTCCAAATGTATTGACCATGAAAATTTATTTTAATGATAAATTTCCTGAGGAAATTTTGGAAAATATTTTGGCTAATACATTAAGAAATCCTACTCTAACCAAGGACTGTGTATCAGTTAACAACTGCAATTGTAGGGGACCAAAAATAGTAAAAGAGGCTTCAATCAGCTCAAATACATTTATCAGCATCAGAAATATTCAGAAGTAGGGCTGCCAACATAGATAGATTTTCGGCTCAAATGTTATTAGTTTCTCTTTCTTTTTTTTTTTTTTTTTTTTTTGAGACGGAGTCTCACTTTGTCACTGAGGCGGGAGTACAATGGCGCGATCTCGGCTCACTGCAAGCACCACCTCCCGGGTTCTGGCCATTCTCTTGCCTCAGCTTCCCTAGTAGCTGGGACTACAGGCACCCACCACCACTCCTGACTAATTTTTTTTTTTTTGTATTTTTAGTAGAGACGGGGTTTTACTGTGTTAGCCAGGATGGTCTCAATCTCCTGACCTCGTCATCCGCCCACCTCAGCCTTCCAAAGTGCTGGGATTACAGGCGTGAGCCACCGTGCCCGGCCCAGTTTCTCTTTATCAGTAGTTCCTATTCCTATTTTGGTTTTATTCTGAGGCTCAATAATATAACCCCAGAATGACAGGATTTTCCACTATAGTTACAAGGTAGCTGAATCATCTCCTCATATGCTCCCAGACAGAATGCCAGTGAAAAAGAGAAACCTCTTTTGCAACATTTCAGAAAAATTCCATTGCATTTTGCTACCTGTCATTGAAGTGTTTGATTTGATTTGGATTTGTGTCCCCACCAAAATCTCATGTTAAATTGTAATCCTTGATGTTAGAAGAGGGGCCTGGTAGGAGGTGACTGGATCATGGGGGTGCTTTTCCCTTTGCTGTTCTCATGGTAGTGAGTGAGTTCTCACAAGATCTGGTTGTTAAAAAATATGTAGCACCTCCCCCTTCACTCTCTTCCTCCTGCTCCTGCCATGTGAGACAGGCCTGCTTTCCCTTCACCTTCCACCATGACTGTAAGCTTCCTGAGGCCTCACCAGCCATGCTTCCTGTACAGCCTGCAGAACCCTAAGCCTGTTAAACCCCTTTTCTTATAGATTACCCAATTTCAGGTATTTTTTATAACAGTGCAAGAACAGACTAATACAGTGCTCATCTGGGACCCAATCATTCGTATCAAGGTATGGTACATGTTGATCAGTTTAGGCTTAAGTAACCTGTAGCCTTGCCTATTTGGATTCCCACGTATAAACCTGGGATAAATACTACAAGAAGAAATAATGCTGGAGAAGTAGAGAGCAAAACTCCATTACAGATATTTGTTTAATTTTAGTGTTTAAAATTACATGAATATATTTTGAGTAATCATGTATTTCCTTTTGAAATATGAAAAGGACATGCAATAAAGTTTCTAAAATAGCACTATCTAAAGAACTAAGTAGGGCACAAAACCAAAGTGCTTTTTGTTGCTTCTGGGTGGTTACAGAAAGTAGAAAAATTATGTAAAAATGAAACAAGATACTTCTGTCATTTCTGCTACTTAATTCTTCACCCCCATCTATAACTACTACAGGGAGGTTATTCTATCTACACTAGTGAATTACTAAATAAATGAAGTTATGTGATTCATTTAAATTATTGCCTGCATCTCTACCATTTTGTGCTTCCAAATACATATGCCTTTCACTGCATCAGACATATGGCTAAATTTGCTTAGACTTCTGCTCAAGCATTTCTAAGGAAACTAGAAAGGCATATGCCTTATAAAAATACAAGTCTTAAGTATTATAAAAGCGATTTCATGGTTAGATTCTTCGACCAGAATGTTCTCCAGTCCATTTGGGATAGTAATAAATATTGGAATTTATAAGAGGCAGTGTGTCAAACTCGTAAGCATATAAAATAAATTTTAAAAGTATAAAAGGAAAAAATGCTCTTCCATGAGGTGAAAATATGGTCTGAGTGTATCAAAGTAGATTTAGTTAAATCGTGGAGCCTGAATAAAAACTACAGGTCAAGGAAATGCTATGATCCTTACAGCATCAACTAGCAACATATTTTTAGTCTTACAGATGGTGATTAACACTTTTGGTCATTTAAACATTGTTCTTCATTTTATGACTGTTGTATGAAAATAGCTGGGGCCGTAGCAAGGGAGGAAATTGTCAGGGAGGATTTTGTGGATGAAATGAGAATTCAGGGAATTTTTTTAAAAGGGGTATAAAAGTGTGTGGCAGATAATCCTAAGATGGAGTAAAATACAGGGGCAAAACAGCTTGGCACCTAGAATCTTATTGTCCTCACCTCAAAAACAGATTCTATTTCCCTCTAATACCAAGAAGTGTCCTGTATCAAATTTCTTAAGGATTTCTAGACTGGTAGACAACCAAAGCCAGATGGTTTTTTGCGATTTCATTCTGGGTATCTTTCCTTCCCAACTTCCCTCTCATCTTACAGAAAGAAAACTTGATTTGCCTTTAGACATGAAGAGAAAAGAAAGTATGCTAATATTCTTTTTCTTCCTCTTCCTCTTTTTCTCCTTTCTATCCTTCTCCTACTTCTTCTTCCTCTTTTTCTCCTTTTTGATCCTTTTAAACTAGGAACATAGGTATGGAAGTTTGGATGCAGGTGGGTTTAAGCATAAATACTGTATAAAGGTACTTTAAAAAAGCAATCATGGAATATCAAAAAACTTAGCATACAATTTATATCTATTAGTTGTCCAGTGATATTTTGGGAGAGTTAATGTACAGGCATACCTCAGAGATATGACTAGTTCAGATTCATACCACTACAATAAAGCAAACATCACAAAATATGTCACTTGAATATTTTTTGTTTTCCCAGTACCTATAAAAGGTATGTTTACACTCTACTGTCATCTATTAAGTGTACAATAACGTTATGTCTAAAAACACAATGTATATATCTTACTTTAAAAAAATACTTTATTGCTAAAATTGTGAAGAATCATTTGTACCTTCAGCAAGCTCTGATGTTTCTGTTGGTAGAGGGTCTTGCCTCGATGTTGGTGGCTGCTGACTTATCAGGGTGATAGTTGCTGAAGTTGGAGGTGGGGGTGGCTGTGGCGATTTCATAAAATAGGACAACAGTGAAGTTTTCTGCATTGATTGACTCTTCCTTTCATGAAAGATCTCTGTATAGAATGCAATGCTGTTTCATAACATTTTACCCACAGTAGAAATTCTTCAAAATTAGAGTCAATCCTCTCAAACTCTGCCACTGCTTTATCAATGATGTTTATGTAATATTCTAAATCCTTTGTTGCCATTTCAACAATGTTCACAGCATCTTAACCAGGAGTAGCTTCTATCTCAATAAACCACTTTTTTTTGGTCATCCATTGAACCAGCTCCTCATCCATTCACGTTTTATCATTAGATTGCAGCAATGCAGTCACATCTTCAGCTCCACTTCTAATTTTAGTTCTCTTGCTATTTCTACCACACCTGCAGTTGCTTCTTCCACCGAAGTCTTGAACTCCTCAAAATCATCCATGAGGGTTGGAATTAACTTCTTCCAAACTTGTGTTAATGTTGATATTTTGACCTCCTCCCATGAATCATGAATGATCTTAGTGACATCTAGAATGATAAATCCTTTCCAGAAGGTCTTCAATTTACTTTTCCCAGGTATAGCCTTACAAAAGGGTGTAAGTATATGCCGAAAAATTTACTTGTAGTAAAAATTTACTATATACTATATATTTTATAGTATATACTAAAAATTTTATATTTCATAGAATAATAGTAATATAGTAGTAATTTTATAGTATATACTAAAACTTACTATTTACCATATATTTACTATTTACTTATAGTAAAAATTTACTGTAAGTAAATTTACTATATCTCTGGCAGTTATAGCCTTACAAAATTTATTTCTGAAATAATAAGACTTGAAAATCAAAATTATTTCTTAATCTATGGGTTATGGAATGGATGTTGTGTCGGTAGACATGAAAACAGCACTAATCTCCTTGTATATCTCCGTCAGAGTTCTTGAGTAACCACGTGTATTGTCAATGAGCAATAATATATTGAAATAAATATTTTTTTTCTGAGCAGTAGGTTTCAACAGTGGGATTAAAATATTCAGCAAGCCATGATGTTAACTGATGTGCTATTATTAAGGCTCTGTTGGTGCCACTTGCCATTTATGCAGCATAGGTAGAATAGATTTAGCATAATTCTTAAAGGTTTTAGGATTTTTGAAATGGTAACTGAACATTGTCTTCAACTTGAAGTTATCGGCTACATTAGTCCATAACAAGCTAGTAAGCCTGTTCTTTGAAGCTTTGAAGCCAGGCATTGACTTTTCTTCTCTAGCTATGAAAGTCCTGGAGGGCCTCATCTTCTAATGTAAGGCTATTTCACCTACATTGAAATTCTATTGTTTAGTATGGCCATTTTCATCAATGATATTACTTAAATCTGGATAACTTGCTGGAGCTTCTACATCAACACTTGCTGCTTCACCTTGCATTTTTATGTTACAGTGATGGCTTCTTGACTTAAACCTCATGAACCAACCTCTGCTAGCTTCAGACTTTCCTTCTGTAACTTCCTCAGCTCCCCAAGCCTTAATAGAATTGGAGAGAGTTAGGGACTTGTTCTAGATTAGGTTTTGCTTTAAGGGAATGTTAAGGCTGGTTTGATCATCTATCCAGACCACTACAACTTTCTCCATATCAGCAATAAGGTTGTTTCACTTTCTTATCATTTGTATGTTCACTGGAGTAGCACTTTTAATTTCCGTCAAGAACATTTCCTGTGCATTAGAAACTTGGATAACCGTTTGGAGCAAGAGGCCTAGTTTTTGGCTTGTTTCAGCTTTCAACATGCCTTCTTCACTAAGCTTAATCTTTTCTAGCTTTTAAAAAATAGTACACGTGATCATTTAATACATTTATATAATTTATGCGGATCAAATCAGTGTACTTGGAATATCCGTTACCTAAATATTTATCTTTTATTTATGCTAGAAACGTTTAAATTTTTCTCTTCTAGCTACTTTGAAATGTATAAAAGGTTATTGTAAACTATAGTCATGCTACTAATCTATCCAATAATACTATGGCTTATTTCTTCTATCAAACTGTGTATTTTTAACCTGTTAATCAACTTTAAAGGGAGAGACCTGTGTCTCTTCTTTTCACTTGAACACTTAAAAGCCTTTGTAGGATTATTAATTGGCCCAATTTCAGTGTTATTGTGTCTCAGGGAAAAGTGAGGCCCAAGGACAGACGGGACATGGGGAATAGCTGATTGGTGGAGTAGCCAGACCACACACATTTAGCAATTAAATCTGCCATTTTATATGGGCACGGTTCATGGTGCCCCCCTCCAAGTACAACAGTAGCATCAAAGCTCACTGATCACAGATCACCATAACTGACACCATAAGAATAAAACAGTTTGAAGTATTATGAGAATCACCAAAATCTGACACAGAGACACAAAATGAGCATATGCTCTTGGAAAAATGGCACCAGTACATATGCTTGATGTGGCATTGCCACAAATCTTCAATTTATAGAAAATGAGATATTTGTGAAGCACAATAAAGCAAAGTTCAACAAAATGAGAAATGCTTGTATTCTTATAGAAGTCCAAATTTGTTTATCCCTAAATACCCATCTCTTAGTTTTTGTAAGAAAAGGGATGAGTAAATAGCTAATAATCACATGACTCTGTAAAGTATAGGATGCATGCTTAGAAATCCTATTAGAATTATGTATCAATATAACTTTCACAATTATTTCCTGAATCATACAAAATCCCATGCAGAATATTCTATTGATACAAATGCTTTTAAAAATTTATCCAGATATATTAACTCAAGCAAGCCATACATATAAATTAATAGTGCTCTATTTCTGAATAATTCCTTGAAAATAAAGAAGTATGGTATGTTTATTCTTTGTTCCAAATGATAGATACACTTTCTCTATAGAAAGTGAGATTATTAACATTTATATATATTCAGTTATTTAAATTATGCTAAAGTGATGCTTAAGTATAAAGATATTTTTTAACAGAACAAGCATGATTTATGTCTTCCCAATGCCATATACTGTAAATCATCAGATATTATTAAACTAACATTTATGCTAAAATTTTGGAAGGGTATTTTCCCACTATGTAAATTACCATAAATCTAGTAGTTTGGAAACATGGTGCCTTATAAAAAGAGAACAACCACAATGTTTTGTTTGGTGTCACGTTTTACATTGAACACATTATCTGAGTGTTTTAATCTGCCACATTATTTTTAAAACAGACAAACTAGAAGGGGATAATGAAAAATGTCTATTGGTATCTGGCTAAATTCACATTAAAGTAGAACTCAAGAATTCCAATTTTATTTCCCTTAATTTGTGTTAAAATGTGGGTTTTCTCTTAAATATACAGGCCATGGGATAGAACATTGCTTTTAGCTAGTCTTCCTTCGCCCCATCAAATGGCCAAATAGAACATTTGCATCTTTACCAGTTTACCTCCCCTACCTCTGGGATTATCCATGGCAGGTTCTACACAGTTCTCTTCACAACAACTGTGAACTTCTGGCATCCCAGCCTAGACCTTGTGCTTGAATCTCTGCAGGACAACATGTAACTAATTCCTCCTACTCTCATTAAACCAGCTTCTCTACACACAAGACAAGCAAATGGATTTATCTATCTATGATCCAAGCCTCAGAGCTTTCAAACAAGCTGTTTCGGTGCCAAATCAAAGAAAACTCAGCAGAGATAAAAAGCAAACTTCCCTTGCATAATTTCTGCCCCTCCCCAGGTGCCAAATGCACTGAATCATGCTACTATCACCCAAAGCACAAAGCCTGAGGGTAAATATTAACAAGTGCTGAATTTTTCCTCTTCAATATTTCCATTGTGCATTTCTTCCTCTCCACCTTTATTATTTAAAGTGTGATTATCTCCCATCTTATTATATTTTACTTTCAAAAAAATCAAATTCCAGCATCAACCAATTATTACTAATTATTGGTCTTTTCCTTTCCTTTCAGAAAACATGCCATCTTTTACTTAAGGATCTTGCAATGTTTGCAGTTACACTTTTAAATGAGCTCCACCCTTCTAAAAGTAGGCAAGATATGGTGAAGTGTGATTATACGAAGATAGATTTGTGAAAGAAGTTATTATATCAAATTGGTCAAGGTTCTTCCACCTGCAAGTGACAGATAAAAATAATTAATACTTTCCTAAATTAAAAAAAATCATGCATGGCTAGATCTAGATCCAGGGGCTCAAATAATATCAGCTGAACTTCTATCCATCTTTCAGTTTGGCTTCTGTGTTGGCTCAAGTCTCAGAAAGGCTTTTATTTTCCCTGGTGGTTGCCAAGAGTTTTAACTTACAATCTATCTTTTTAGAATTCTACCCAATGATTTAAACAAATGTCATAAAACTGTGTCTCATTGTCTTTTACTGGGATACAGGCTTATTCCTGAGCAGAGACAGGAGACCTGGGGGCTCTAGTTGGCCATATCTTGGTGACATGCCATCCCTTGGATCTAAGGGTAGCGCCAACTCCCTAAAACCACATGGACTAGAGTGCAGAAAGGGGGACTTGAAAAAATTAGTGGACATTTTGAGACTCCCAAACCAACCAATGTGAAGTAAATATGACATGACGAAAAATATATGGGTATGTCAATAAGGAGTACATGTGTAATATAAACAAATAATCATGAAGCTGAGTACATCATGATATAATATTGGAAATACTTTACATTAGGCAGTAATAATTAATTATTCCTTATTTTTTTCAAATACATAATATTTAGGGTTATCTAGAGAACTATCAAAGAGTAGATGAAATAATTTTGCATCAGGCTCTCTTTATAAGTGTTTGATTTTTTTTCCCAGGAATGAGTGACTTTATTTTCTTTAGAAATGTATTCAAAAATATCCATGATTCCTCAAAGGCCCAAGCTCATTCAAAATAAGTCTCATAATGTCCAAACTCTTCACTATTCTATATTTTCTGCTGTCCACTTATAAATATTTTTCAAAATATTCACAAATGGGATACTCAGGTGCTTAATATATGCACTAATAACAAGGAACTTAATGAAACATGGGTAACGAAGATAATGATTACTGTCTGTAATTTATACCTCTTTCAGTTGTATTTTGTTGCCTCTAAGCTAACAGCAATTAAGGTTCACAATTTCATGCAGCAGCTGCTTTTGCTGAAGTGAGGTATAATCAGCACAGTTATCATTAGGGTGCACTGAGGAACACAGCTATTCTTGTTGAAGAGCAGCACTCTAGACAGAGAAACAATCTGCATTTTGTAGACAGAGAAATGGATTATGAGTGGTGATTGGTGACCAAGAAATATCCAGATTAATATAGGAAGAAGAAGACTAATTTGTAAGTCCAGAGACTTGACTTCTGGTCATAATTTATTAATTTGCTGTGTGACATTAGCTAAGCATTTCACTTATCTTGGCTTCAGTTTTCTCATTTTTAAAATGTGTATATACATGTGTGTGTGTGCCTTCCATTTTCTAAATTCACTTTGATGTGCTGAGATTCTATAATCCACCTGGAGGAGAGAAAAAAGGCACATAGATTACGCAAGCACTTTTGAGAACCTGGACCATTTGCATCAAGGCCAGTAGCTGTGCTCATATCAGAAGTACTATAGAAAGATATCATGCTTGGGAGAAAAATGGCATCAGCAACAACAGAAACCAGAATCTCCAAGATGACACATGCCCCAACATAAGGGGAGAGCTGAACAGAGTTGGAGAAGGCTGGGCAATTTTACGGCCACCCAAGAAATCCCTTTGCAAGAAACTAAATAGTTCCTTACTACTACTCATCCTTCCTATTATGATGATTGTAGCCAAGGGGCTCTCTGACTTCAGTTATTGGACCAGCAGTGGGCTCTTGAGCCAGAGTGGACTAGTGAAGCTTTTGATCAGGGATTTGGATTTGGCATGTAAATAACAAGTAATTTTCTCTTAAACGGATGAACTTATAACCTTTGGGAGTTGTAAATGGTCATGACTTCTACCGCATGGTCAAGAGAAGGGAGAGAAAACAGAGTAGAGAGAAGGACAAAGTGGATAGTCAGAAATGTGAATAGGTGAGAGACAGAGAATTCTGTTAGCTTCGAAGTTTCTCTTCCAGTTCTTCCTGAGACCAGCAGCATTCCTGTCCTTGAGTTATAGAAGACATCCTAGTATTATTTTGAATTATTATTAAGGAAGTTTTTTCTTAAGTTAATTTGAATTAGTTCTAATACATACAAGCTGGTGGGAGATGGAATCTTTTTTTCTGGTGGTAATTTAAGCTTTTTAATATTTCATTTAACTCTTGGTGTTGGTGTTTCTGTTGATGAATCGTAGAGTAGATACTAGGTACTACACATGGATTATTTTCTTTAATGCCCTCCAAAATTCTATGAAGTGGACAATATTATCTCTTTTATGCAGAAGATTAAAGTGAGGTTTAGAAAAGTTACCTAATTCACCCTGAGCTAGATGGCTATTAAGTGGTGAGGCTACTCTCTAGTGGGTTTACATTAATTGGATTCTAACTCTGATCAGTTATCTCAGGCCCATGCTTTTAATTACTATTTCATAAGATTAAATAAGGTGTGAATTGCCAGTGGGAAATTCAAGGTGAAGAGAGTGTATCAAATGCTGATTTTTCCTAATACTTTGCAAGTTTTCAAAAAAGGAAATCAATATTGTTCTGAGTCAAGAATGGAGATACAAGAAGAGAGTGGTTGACTTTTAGGGGAGCTTGGTATCAAAGTAAATGTATCTTGTTATGTCAGATTCTGTAATTCTAACTATTGCAGCCCTTATGGAGTTGTTTAAAAAAGGAAATTATGTAAGGGTTAGTTCATTTAGAAATGCAGTCTGTGCCTCATTTAGCTGGTATTTACAGTGCCAGAAGTCAAAAGCTACCACTTCAAGAGTTAGTGGATTCTCCCTCAACGAATTTCTCCCAGTCTGCAGAGCCTTATAACTCTTTCAAGTCTAGCTGTGTTGCCTTCACAAGTATTTTAAATGACAAACATCCAGTTGGCCACAAACACATTCTTGTACAATTCTTTCATTGATGTACTCTTAACAGTTACCGAACTGTTAACTTAATTTTAAACAAAACTGAATATTTGAAATGTCTGACTGCTTCCTATCAGTATAAAAATGTAAGTTTGGACAACAGCTGCAATTCGTTTCAGCAAGGATTAAGTTTTGCCCAACGAAGGGGAAAAAAGTTGTCGATAACAAGAGAAGAATAATGAAACAAATATACCCACAGCTTTTTTAATGTTGGTTAACATAAAAATGGTTTTGAAGAATAAATGAGAAACATTCTTTCTATTAAATTCATCTTATTTCCAGATGATGAGTAGCATCACACCATAACTATTGTAAAAGTATTAAAGAAAATGGGAGATAAGATTTGAAGTACATTACAAAAATTCAACAGCATTCACTATACAATGGTTGGTCAAACATTATAAAATGTCACAGTTGCTTTATAAAAAATGAGAAGAGTATGCCTTTGAGGTCTTTTCTCACTGAAAGCCCTTACAATCTTTCCTCATGAATGAACTAATTGGTATCTTTTCAACTGACTAAGGTTATATAACAATATTAAATAGATGTAAAAGATTTTACAAGCACTCGTAAACCACCACAGCAGCCTAACAACTCTCTCAAATATGCACAATATTGTACCAGTAAATATGAAGGAAGCTCCTACAACCACTGGTCGGACTTCTTAGGGCTAATGTCTTGGCCAAGTCATGGATTCCAAGGTCAATCATTGCTTTTTACGTTCATAACTGAGCATTCTCAGCCCATCTAGCAAGGATCACTTCCTTAATAGCCAACTTGTTCATTAAATCACCCAATTAGTGTTTCCGGAAGCAAAGCACATAGGATGAGAGAAGTAATTTCAGAGCCAGCTGGCCAGTGTGAGTCCAGTATGAAGCCAGCTCTCCCACTTGGGCAAACGGCTTAACCATCTTGTGGTTCAGATTGATAATCACGCAAATGGAGATAAGTACTAATTCCGACCTCATAGGAACATTATAAGAAAAATATCAATAATTAGAAGAACTGTAGCATTATAGTAAGCACTATGTAATTGTTCAATATAAAAGTAAAACTCACTCATTTGTCCCACTAGTATTGATTATGTGCCTACCAAAGGTTAATTAATCGCCATGGCTTGCTTGAGATAGGTAACGTATCTGCTCTCATGAAGCTTCCATTCTGGTTAGAGAAGGAAGACAATTTGAAATGTAAATAATTAAATAGACATCGTTTTTCTAGGTACTGATAAACTTTATGAAGAAAATAAACTGAATGATGAAATGGAGAAGATTTGAGGTGGGGTGGGAGCAGTATTGAGCAGAGATAGTATCTTTAATATTTGAACCAGAGCCTCAGGATGAGAAGGAAACAGCCATGAGAATCACAGAAGGGAGAGTGGGAAGAATGAGGCAGGATAATCCCGGATGTCCAGAGCTTTGTTGTGGAGGAAGGGTATAGTAAGAGGCTGAAGGGCCCAGCAAGGAACTGATGATATAAGACCTGGTAGGTCATGCTAAGAAGTTTGTGTTTTATTTTGAATTTCAATGAGAATGTATTTCTATTATGGCTTTTTTGGGTACCCAAATTTGGGTAAACAAATTTTACTTAAACAAGCAAAAAAATTTTGTTGCGTATGACCAAAAATTAGTGAAGAAAAAAAAAATCTGGTCCAGGCAGAGCTAGATCCAGACTTTCAGTAATAATTTCATGACAGTTTTTGTTGCTCTATGTATTTACTTTCTCTATTTTGGTTCTACTCTCAGGCAAGCTTTTACCTTAACATGGGAAAGATGACTACTAGCGTGTCCACACTAACACCTGTTTTCCATGCAAAAACAATTCCCCAGGATGACCCTTATTGTTCTGCACTATCACAAACTCACTTGGGAACCAAGGACTTTGACTCTGATCCACTGTGTCTCATTGACCTGCCCACCCCAGAGCTAGAGGGTGGAATCAGCCTCATAAAAACCTCTCAGGAATGAACACAGATGGTGGATTTCCCAAAGAAAAGCTACAGAGCTCCCAGCAGAACAAGAGGGGATGAATTCTGTGCAGGCAATCACAAAATATTTTTTATCAGATATTTGAAGAATTTTTAACAAAATAAGTGATACACTCTTGGATACATTTATGAGGTACAATCTTTTTGATCCATAATTTATTCATCCAAGAATATATATTTCTTATTATTCAATAACTCAAAGTAGATTTTCTATTTAGCTGCCAATTTTTCTGACTGCATAAAATATAATTTTAATGCCAAGTAAACTCAAATTAGGAATTTTCTCATTCACGTCAGTCCTCTTTTTTTACCTGAAATGATCTGCCATCCAGTGAGCTTTTGTAACATTATGTATTTATGAGGCTGGGTTTGAAGGATCAGGGATATGGCCCAAGCTCCTCATGTGTCCATGCTAGCATCCACTCAAATGTACATCATCCCTACCCTACATTTTGGCATCCAAATTCACTGGCATCTGTGGAGAGGCAAGTTCTCATTTGATGTGCGTCAGTCCGTGCACACAGGATCCTCTTGCACTCTCAGAGGAGTTGTGTTAGTCCATTCTCACACTGCTATAAAGAACTGCGTAAGACTGGGTAGTTTATAAAGAAAAGGAGTTTAATTGACTCCCAGTTCCACATGGCTGGGAGGCCTCGGGAAACTTACAATCATGGCAGAAGGGGAATCAGGCATGTCTAACATGGCGGCAAGCAAGAGAGAGCAAAGGAGGAACTGCCAAACACTTATAAAACCATCAGATCTCATGAAAATTCATGAGAGAGCATGGGAGAAACTGACCCCATGATCCAATCATCTTCTACCAGGTCCCTTCCTCAACAAATGGGGATCACAATTCCAGATGAGATTTGGATGGAGACACAAAGCCAAATCATATTTGGAGTCAAACCTCTCTAGGGTATTTCTGCACCCCTTCTAAGAATTTGAGAAACTTCCTGATTCTCTGCTATATAATCAAAAGTTGGAAGGCCACATACATCCCTTCTACCTAGACATCAAGGTATTGTGTCTTCTCTTCCACTGCCAATTGCCCCTGAGTGTGAGGATCTCAGAAAGGCTTCCTGCCTCCTTAGGCTCACTTAGAGGCTGGGCACATTTAATGTACTCTGTTATTATTCTAAACCTCTTTTAGAGTGAGGACAATCTGGAGAAGATGGCATAATGCCCCTACCCAACCTGTACTCCTGTTGCTCTCTTCTTAGGCTTTTCTTCTCCCTCCTCAGCTTTTTCTTTTTAATTAACTGCAGGATAGAAAAATTGATTCTCATATACATTCTTCTCATTTCTATTGTTTTTATACAATAAGTTGGATTTTGGTCAACCAAAGCTAGGCTTCAAGAACTCAAAAACCCTTGATCATATATATCTTTTGCTTAGTATTTTAAGGTCTATTTTTTGAGAATTTACTTTTTTTCCTGTTCTGTGTGACATCCCTTCTCCAGAGCACTGAGCCCAGTCCACACTAGCTGATCTCTGAATGTCCCTCTATAGATAAAACTACTGCATGCTTATGATCCATTGTCAATCAAGTGACGGATGGTCATTGATAAGGTTAGTTTATCTGAACCTTGTTTTATAGGTGACCACTCTCGTCTCGTTTATATCTTTTTCCTAAAATGGAACATCCAAGATTTCTTCTAATCAATAAAATGACTCTAAAATTCAGTTTTTGGTTGTAAGCAACAAAAAAATCTACTCTGGCTACTTAAAGCAAAAGAGATTCACTTGGATCACACTTGAGGATTACAGAGGAATGACATTCAACAGGAATTTACGTAGCATGTCACCACTGCAGTGATAAACAATAAGCTCTAACCGTGACTCACATCCTTTATCATTCTGGTCCAGGGAGAAAGTATCTCATTTTTCTGGCCCAGATCACAGTCTACTGACTCTGTGCGCAGGAACACAGTGAGGGAGGATCTGACCCCAAGACTGTGATAGGAAGCAGATGCTACTTCCCACTGAGACTACATATAGTGAGGAAAGGATGACATCTTTGACAGAAACCAAGGAGGGATTAGGAAGGAGGAGACCTCCTGGATAGATGAAAAATGACATAGATCCACTAACAATTCTATGATTCTATATTTTATATATAATACTGCTTCAGGCTAGAGAAATCTCTAAGGTGATATTGAGAATATTACTGTACCCTCTTGCTGAAGATTAAGAACAGAAAAATAATCTCCATACTATTCCTTCCATCAAAAGCAAACTTCTTAGAAAATTTACTTAATGCCTTCTCCTATACAAAACTTTGGTTTTGTTATAAGGGAAAAAGACATAACATGGTTATTCAGTTCCTCTGCTGACCTGAATGGATTATTATTTTCTATTAACAAATAGAAAACAAACAAAATGTTAGACCCAATAGAAGAAATCTGACTTTGAGAAGAGTCAAAAGATACAGAAAAAGTAGGGTAAGAAAGGTGAGTGAAAGAAAATCTGGAGAATGAGAAGGAAAAGCAGAGAATTGCATTTATAATAATGCCTTAGCAAACAGCTTTAAATAGAAAACACAAACTGAATCACTATGACAACTGGAGATCTCTTTCTCTCTCTCTCTCATCCTCCTTCTAAGCCTTTCTGCTTCCCTTGCTACCTCTCTCTCCCTTTCTTCTTTTATTTTTGACATCAATACCAGATCTCTGCTATCTGCTACTGGGAAAAGACTTGCAAGCTAACATCACCAATCTTGATTACACACCTCACCCAAAATGATCACTTCAAAAGATTAAATAATTCATCAAAAATAAAAATACTACACAGAATTTCCTGCTTTTTTTGTTTTTACTTAAAGCTTCTGTAAACATCTTTAATTTCTTCTTTGTATGTAATTGTAAGCATTTCCCATACAGTGCTGACTTATAGCTTAGGCTCTTTGTCATAACAACATGGTAAATAATCACAACATGCTTTGAAAATGTATAGTTTTGTGTAAATCTAAACTACAATTCTATGTAAGCTTGCCCACAAATGTGTTTTCACTAAATCTGGACTGCCTACACCCAGTGGTGAGAAACATGTAGAACTCTGTTTCCCTAGCTTTAATGATTTCTTTAACAGAAGAGCCCTTTAGATCTTAGTTGGATATAGACCAACAAATTTATTCACTCAGCTCAGTAACTATCATATAGGTATGCCATTTGATTGACTGCATTTGATAGGATAACTTAAGATATATGGCTTTTAATAAAAATAAAATATTTATATTAATATTTTATATTAAATGATAATATATTTTTAATAAAGTTAAAATAATCACCATTATCTTCAATATGTATTGAATACTGCTTGCCAACCACTGTGCCCAGTACTTTAGTTTCATTCAGTCCTGATAACCACCATATGTGATTATACATAATGTTATTTATTGAGATATATATATTATCTCCATTTCAGAGGTGTCATGAATAGCTAATGAATAGTAAATGGTACACCAAGGTTTCAAACTGAGCTTATTCAAGAGCCCATTAGGCATTAATTAACCCTGAAATCGATGGGCTGGAGTGCACATTGAGCAAAGATGTTTTATCAAATTTAGTTTTGTAATCAGTACTTAAACTCATGAGACTGGTGTTAGTGCTCCATCTGTTGAGTTGATTTGTTGGAAGAAGAATCTTTGCTAAGCTCACCAAGGCATCCTTAGTAGATTACCCTGTTTTACTTTCCTCACAGAACTTCTCCTATCTGAATATAAGTTGAGGAGGGCAAGGACTTTATCTTGTCAGTGCTGTTTTTCCAACAACTTAGATCGCCTAACCCACAACAAATGCTCAACGGATATTTGTTGAATGTTGAACTTGCATATTGGATCTCAACCATAAAAATAAGCTCTGTATCAGATATCCGGATGAAATGGAAATCAAGTCATGGTCCCATGGATAATACCATCCATTTTTCCAGTTCTTCCTTTGCATTCATGTGTGTTTGTGTGTGGGCATTGTATGTATATATGTGTTTGTGTGTTCGTGCAGTGATGGAGGTTTAAGTTGTATTTGTGGGGAACACAGTGTTATTTCTAGCTATAGTATCATGGAGTACATGGGACCTAAAAATGTGCCACAGGCAAATGTTTTAAAGCTATATATATATATATTTTTTGAGACAGGGTCATGCTCTTTCACACAGGCTGGAGTGCAGTGGCGCAATCTCAGCTTGCTGCAGCCTCGACTTCCCAGGCTTCAGTGATCCTCCTGCCTCAGCCTCTCAAGTAGCTGGGACTACAGGCACAGGCCACCTGGCTAATTTTTGTAAATTTTTCTTTGCTTTTTTGTAGAGACGGGGTCTCACTATGATGCCCAGGCTGGTTTCAAACTCCTGGGCTGAAGTGATCCACCTGCCTTGGCCTCCCAAAGTGCTGGGATTACAGGCATGAGCCACTGCCCTGGGCATACTTGTCTTTGAGAATTTAAGGGGACAACATACAAAGACGATTAAAAATATGAGCTCATAGTCTGGCAGCCTAGGTTAAAAATGATGTAAATTTTAATTATTTATCTGTAGTCTGTTATGTTTTTCATGAAAATATAGTCCTTTTGTTTCTTTTGATTTCAATGCTTATATGTTTTGTTTCATTTTATTTTACTGGCTAGATCTTTCAGTTAAATGTTGACGAAATAATAGCTAGAATCTGTGTCCTGTTCTTGATTTGAAAAGAAATATTTTTAAATATTGCAAAATTATAATAGTTGCTCTATATGTTATATTTTTTGGCTGATTTCTATTACTAGCTGCACTACGTATCAAATTATTGCCTCTTCACTCCAAATACACTCTTCGTTGCCTGCCTGTGTAAATGGAGATGGGCCCTTTAAGATTTTTCCTTTGACAGCTGGCATAATGTTAAACTTTGCCAGTAGTGGGTTGTAGAGAGAGATTGCAAGAGGAAAGGGTTTTCTTTCCTGATTTTGGGGTGGTAACTGTGCATGCTCTTGCTCATATGGATTGTCCAGTGCCCATCCCCTACAGCACAGGCAGCTCCTCTAGCATCTGCTCTTGAAGCACTGCAGCTTCTCCAAGATCAGGCTCCTGCAGCATGGGCAGTTTCCCCAATGTCCAGCTCCTATAGCACAAACTGCTTCTTCAGTGCTAGGCCACCAGAGTGCATGGAGGGTAGAAGCCACCAGTGAACAGCAGCTTCCACTGGCATCCCTCTCCTATCGTTTCATTGCACAGTTCTTCCAGGAAAATACTGCTCTATGAACAGTTTCCCCTCAAAATCCCAGAGTAGGTTTCTTGCAATTTCCTGTGGGCAGATTTTCATCACATTCCAGTGGCATGGCACCATAGTAACTTCTCTACCATCTCCCACTCCAAGGAGTTCTGGTTCTGGAATGGCGAGAGGGTCTTCTTTGGGTACTGTATCTCAGCCCTAGTGGTAGTGGTGCATTTTATACTTGCTGTAGCTAATCCCTCACCCACTCTAATAACATGTTTTACTTAAAAAAATCTTTTCATTAAACTTTCCCTATTCATATTGCTGTATGGTTTTTCTTTCCTGATTAGACCAACACTAATATACCAGGTTAAGTCACTTTTCTTATTTTGCTAAAGGTTTTATCATAAATATCATTAATGGGCACTGAACTTAAAGTCCTTTTCTCCACAAGTTGAAATAATGATATCTTTTTAAAAGTATGTTAATGTGGTCTTGTATAGTAATGTCTTTTTAATATTGAACCATCATTTCACTGCTGGAATAAATCCAATGTGGTCATGATTTTTTATGCATTGTTATTTTTGGTTTGCCAATACTTTCTTAGAACTTTTCTGTCTACGTACACACAGTTCAAGATGTAATTTTCCTTTTTGTTTGTCTTTGTGTGGTATTGACGTCAGGCTTATACAAACTTCATGAAACATCTTAGAGAAAGTTAGATGATATTCTGTCATCCAATTTCCTTTCTTTCCTGGCCTTCCTTTCTCTTCTCTTGAGCAGCTGCTGTGGAATCTCCGTTCATGCTCTCTGCTTTTGCCTTAGGTCTCCATCATCTTTAATTTGAGCTATAGCAAAGCTTTCCTCCCTTACCCACAGAGTTATCCAAGTTATCTTTTCAAAACATCAGTTTCAAATAATCCCCTGTTTTCTTACATAACAACATTCCTGAAAACTTACCAAAGGCAAATATGTGCAAGCCACCAGTGAAATTATATAAGAAAAAACTCCTGGAGTACAAAAAATTGATCCAAACTTCTAATTACCCTTCACCTTTTAGATATCATCTTAAAAGTTTGTAATTAGCATTTCACATATGTTCTTTGACTTTGTTCTCTTCATTCCTAATTACTCATGCAGTCAACAGGCTTAGGTTCAATGAGTAACAAATTGAAGGTTAACAGTCTCTATGTGATGATTTCCATCTTTATCTCGAAGTTTATTCAGTTCATGAGGTCTTTGCTTCTCACCTATGTCAGCACTTTATTTTCTGTTCATATAATATAGGTAAAATGCAATAAAACATACAATTTAAAAATTTGTGCTAAGATGCTGATGCACCTGCAAATTACACAGCTTGCCCTACCAACAAAAACACAGGTAAATTTAGAACATAAAAGGCAATTTGAGGGTTTTCAAGTATCATGTTTGAAAGTGAGCATTCTTTGAAAATGTTAAAATGGTCAAGGGTTCTATTTACAAAAATTTTGGTGTTTCTTCATTGCTTGAAGAGTAAATTTAAACTTCTGAACATGCCATTCAATGCTATCCCTACTCCCAGCTTATTTTTCAAACTGGAATGCCCACATTTTTCATTTCCATTATCCTGTGTACCACTCACTGTTTTCAAATATACCTGGTTTCCTTGCCATCTCCATAGTCATGACATACCATTAATCTAGTTTTACCATCTCCTCTTCTCTTCTTCACTTAAATTTTTCCAGGTTTTTGAAAACACTAACTCCAGTATGAATTTTCTTCCTTTCCTCTTATACAGTCAATAGACTTAGGTTCACAGGACAAGTTAATTTTTCCTCTACATTCCTAGAATACTTATTTGTTTTGAAACAGTACCATCTGATTAGAGATAACTGTACCAGTTTGGGGCACAGCATTAATCACTTCTCCTTTTCATATTTCAATTAAATGGTTTCAGTCATTATATAATTCTTCCAACAATTTCTTCTTATTCCCAGGGCCTACATTCTAGAATAATTCTGAGGATAAAAGTTCTGCTAACCACTAACACTTATGCAATACTTACAATGTATGTTTTGTATACTTGAAGCATATGGTCTAACAGCAATTCTACTGAGTACCTATTAGTATAATACTTATTTTATATGGCAGGATACCAAGGTACAAAAAAGTTAAGTAACTTGCTCAAGATCCACAGCAGGTCTCTATGGCTTCTATCACTCTGAGCTTTGTGGGGAGGGAAGCTGTAGGCAAAAGGTGAAGAAACTGATTGTATGAGTTACTCTGAAAACCAGGGTGGCACAAGTAGGTTTGGGGCTCATGTGACATAGTGTGCCACAGAGTAAGAGACAGACTCTCTTCTCACTTCTGAGTAGGCCTCATCCTGGCTTCAGTGCAGACAGGATTTAGGGGAAGGCAGTGGCTCAAACACCTTGAGGGTGTTCCATTTGGGCAGCTCTGGAAGCCAACATTCCTAGAACATCTATTGGCCTTCTCATGAACTGCAACAGCAGTGTTGGCACAGCAAAGCTTTCAGGCTCAGAGAACGTTGCAAAGGAAAGCACTGGGGTAGTAAATACTGTTGGGGTGATTTATCTAGTAATGTGAAGAAATAACTGGGTGAAACTTGGCTAGACTGTAAATCCTCCATTATGAGGGACTGGACAAAAAACACTAAGGTCTGCATTATTCCTATCAATAAGAGTAAGATCCAAACAGTGCCTATGATTTTGAGAAGTCTAGAAACTAGGATCCACAAATGATCTTATCTATTCCTACACAATTAGTTTGCAAGATATGCATTATCATTTCTACCACAGACATTTAAGAAACTGAAACTTAGAGAAATAACATACTCAAAACCAGGACTCTTGTAAGTGGTAGAGCTAAGATTCAAACCTAGCTATTTCTGACTGTGAAGTTCATGTTCTTTCCACTGTACCACACTGCCTTCCTGTAATCATGCAGTTAAAAAAAAAAACAACACTCTATCTTCTGTTTGACAAATATAGGCAAAGCATTCCTTTCTCAGTACATGGCATTTCTCATGACCTAGAAGTTAGAATTCATTGATAATTTTGTAAAATAAACTCCCCAGTGAAGGGTTTTGTCCTCACCTAAGATAGATAAGCTTCGGTAAGCTGCTACAATGTGATGATTCTCAATGTGGTTTTCATTAGAGAATGTAGGTTCAGATGTAGCGATCACTTTTAATATGTGCATAAATGTGTGTATATACCACAGCTGTTCAACTATCAGTTCATATGGTGCACAGATGAGAGGAGGCCCTCCATTTCCCACAATACACAGCCTACCTCTTAGAAGAATTAAAAAAAAAATGTTTACAACAAAATGTGTTTCCAAAGACATAATATTCCCCATAAATCTGGGCATTATTCTCTTAAGACATTCTTTGAACTCCTTCCTTTATTAAAAAAAAAGAAAAATAAAATAAAATAGTGTCTCAGAAGTAAGGAGAGAGGGTGCTATAATATCACTAGTAGAAACACGGCCCAAGCAGGGGATTCCTTCCACATTGAACTCAAGTCCGTGTATCTCAGTTCCGATGAAACTGCAAATTTGATTTTTTCTTATAGGAAACGTGATTTTGCATTAGATTTAATTTTGAGGAATTTATGATTCAGAAGAAACAGTTCAATTCATTCCAAAGAAGGGGAAATGCCATTGCTATAGCCAAAGTTAACAGTTTCTTTGTGAACCTGAGTTCAATTTTTTACCATTATATGTAGGTCAGGAAAGCATATTATTGATTCATTTGGACACCTCAGCCAAGGATGTGAATGTTCCCTGGGGTGAGCTAGTTTAATCTGTATTTGCTTCTGTTTTGCTCTCAGGTGGTCTGAATTGATTGGGTCAAGTTGGTGAAGTGATGGCATCCTTCCTTCTTGGTATCTAATTCTGACCCATTGAATGTCAACAAAGTTTCAGAAGGCAACGCCCCCTTGGTGGAGCTGAGAATTTAAGTCCTCATGCTACACAATTTGTGTTTTTATTGAAATGTACAAATACAACAGATATATATTTATATAAATGTACATTATTAAAAACCATATTCATAAGCTGGGGCAGGGGTGATGGGAGGAGACGAGAGAAAGCTATGTCTGGGAGTCCCAAGAGTCATTCCCTCAGAGTTATGCAAAAGTTTCCAAATTAACGGCCTGAAGAAAAATCATGAATATATTTTTGCCAAGAATGTTTCCCCTAGAATTTTCATCCCAATAAATTTTCTATGTGACTTAGAAAATGAATCCATTCCTTTCTAACATCTTTAACTTATTGATGTTCATGATTTTCTACACTTTTCGAATCAAAATGTGAAATAGAACCTTTATTCCAAAAAGATGCACTTTGAGTTTTGTATTCGGGATCTAAGTAGGTTGTTTAGATTATTTGAGGTTTTTCTTTTAACAATTATGAATCAACTACTGTTCTAGCACAAATATGGATGATTAAACAATAAAACTTGGAAGCAAGTTCAATAATGGAATCACAATGACAACTCATAAAGGTTATGCCCCATGCGAGGCCATGGCAGTTCATTGAAATGCCTGTTGTTTCTTTAATAAACCAGGTGTCACAGGTTTTGGGACTGGTATGTGCAGGCCAAGTTACTACTGAAAGTTTAGCATAGTGTTAGAATATCTTAAAAGGAAAATTTGTTGAAACATATCTTCAAGTCAGTATTAGAATCTGAAAACCTGCAAAATGAATACTTGTCCTATTCCCTTATGAAGCAATGCATTATCTCAGTATTTTCCCACTACTCTGTGCCACTCCCATCTTTAGTCAGTGAAACTTTTTGTCTTTTGAAATCCAGTTCAAAAACCACCTTCTCCACAAATTCCTGCCATATCCTCCTCTCTCTTTTAAAGTCTGTTCTCTCCTTTAAATGCCCATCTTATTTTACCTGTATCTCTCTTGAGGCAGATTTAGTCTTTATTATGGTCACTTGTCTGCATGTCTTATTTTCCCTACTTGATTCTAAAAGCTGTTAGGGTTGAGTCCATTATCTGATTCATCTTTGAATTCTTCATAGGTACTTAGTCCTGTATACAAGCCAGAAATAATAATAAAAAGACCTAACATTTATTGCATATTTACTACGTCCCAAGCAGTCCAGAAGGCATCATTTAATTCTTTGAAAACCATACAACACGGGTACTATTATTATTTATATGAGTATGAGACCCCAAACTTCAAGAGAGTAAGTAACTGGTAAATATTCAAACCCAGGCAGTGTGACTTAAAAAGAGAGAGAGAGAGAGAGAGAGAGAGAGAAAAGGCACAAAACTAAAAAAAAGTTTAGCAAGTAATTGACAGGAATTACGAAGCAGAGATTAAGATTATATGTTTCAATCTTCATTACAAAGACATTAAATAATCTAAACCCCACTCTCTCAACCTCTTTAAACTATTACAAAAATAACAATTCATAGTTTCGCTGTTTCTACAGTTTTCTGGTCAGTTTTATCTTAACCTGGCAGAGCCAGAATTTAAATCCAGGGATATTAAAATCCAAAGTCCTGTATTAACCATGATGCTAGGGCCTTCTCACCCTTTAAGGTTTATCCTAAACTTCTGTTGTGGCCATTTCCATCGTGTTGTTCTGTTGCCCTATTGACCAAGGGCTAGTGCCTCCACCTTTAAAGCCTGCCATATATTCTTAGGCTTCTCATTTCTTCCTCCAGCCTCCTGTTTCCAAGGTCAAGGCAAGTCATCAGTTTCATTCTTTCTTTGTAGGTCAAACATTTATACCTTGTAACTTTCTTGTTGCTCCTCTCTTTGCCCTTTTCCAGTTATATACTTGATTTTAATATTAAGTGACTGCCTTGAATTATTCAATTGTTGATCTAATAATTGTCCTGTGCCTTTTTTTTTTCTGACCACAATATCGACATGATGACACAGGCTGAATTGGTTACTCCACTGTCATGTGCATGAATACAAAAAAGCAAAGGAGCAGGTGAGAGTAGGGGAACTACCTGCCAGTTGGAACTTTAGAAAAGAATGATGTTCTGTAACCTCTGGAGCCATTGAGCACAATTGAACCTTGTCTATTTTTGGTAATATATAAAGGACAGATGTAATATTGTGACTTCCCTCCCCTGCCCCCTCCACTTTGGGGATATATGGAACTAATCTAGGGCATAATGGTAAGCAGGCTAGTAATCTTGGTTGCATGGTAATTTGGGTTAGAGTGCAACTTAGAACTATTTTTGGCATTTTCCTCCTATCAAGATTCATATTGATACAGCAATCCTGGACATATCTTTTCTATATTCCAGTATTTCTGTGCTTGTTCTGTATAAACAGCATGACATAATTTTTCTTATATACATGGGTTATAGAATTTATGATATGATTATGTAGAGCTTTAGTATATATGTTTTCTTAAGTTAGCCTCTGTCAAAATACTTAGGTGTAATTAAGAATTTTAACATTTGTTGGCACACACTATACAATAGTCTTTTCTTCCCCTTACTTGTACGGGTTTTTTTCTTTCATATAAATTCCCCTAACAGAAAAAATATATATACACACATACACTAATGATGAAACACAATGTAGCCCTTGTCATTACCACAATTATTATTACTCATTTAGGCAGAGAAATAGTCTTATCACAAGCATTGTTCTATGACTTTTCGATTTTGAAAATTCAATTTGGCAAATTTGGTGACAAGTTTCCATAAAAGATTCACCAAATTATGTACTAAAGTCTCTCTTTAATAGGCTGTTATCTTCAATCCATGTATAATTTAAATACACTCTACATTTCCTTCTTTTGGTTTCAACTGTGTGTCTGAGCCTCAATGTTGCCCTACCTGAGAGCACTCTTCAAACTTTAACGTTCACACAGATCATCGAGGGATCCCATTAACAGCCACATTCCTAGCAGTTCTGAGAGGAGGGCCAGAGGTTCTACATTTCTACCAAGGTATCAAATGAAGCTGGTGCTGCTGGTCTGTGGAAAACTCTTTGAATAGAAAACACCTTTATGCATAATAAGTTCTCAGTTAAACCAGTGGAAGAGGTTTGCCTGATTCTTCTCTTTTCCTAAATGCAAAATTAATCAGTCATTCATTTAACAAATATTTACTGAACTCCACTCTGTACTAGATAAATCAAGTGTTCTCCTTTACATTGCAGATCCATCTACTTTTTTTCATTTCCACTGATTCTACTATCCAAGTTTATGCTGCTCTTCTTGTGCTTTGGAACTTTTGCAATAGCTGCTGAATGCATCTCTCTACATACATCTTTGTTCTCCCTTTATTTTTTAAAATAGCAAAAAAATTGATCTTTAAAAATACATAGCATTCTGATGTATCATATACATCAAACTTTCCCATTGACTCTTAAGATAAATTTCAAATTTTTTATGCAAAAATTTTTGAAAGATCCTGCTTACATTAATACCTTCCTCTCTCTTTACCCTCCCCCTTGCTTTTGAGCTTCCAGCCACTTTGGCTCTTTTAGTTATTAAACTTGCTAAGCTTTTTCCCATCTCATGTCTTTCACACATGCTGTTTCTTTCCCTAGAATGCTCTCTATCTAATATTATCCACACTTCGTATCTCAGATTAACATCACTTCCTCAAAAAACTTTTATTTGATTTTCCAAACTAAGTCAGGATATCCTCTTATAAGCTCTTTAGTGCCACTTATTTTCATTTGAGGGAAACTTTTCATAGACATAATTATATCATTAAATATGAAAATTAGTCTACTTCCTTTGATAACCAGTTGTACGAAGGCATGGATCTTTTCTCTTTTAAATTTTTTTAAAATTTTTATTTATTTGTTAATTTATTCGAGACAGGGTCTTGCTCTGTCACCCAGGCTGGAATGTAGTGGTGTGATCTTGGATCACTGCAACCTCCACCTCACAGGCTCAAGCGATCCACCCACTTCAGACTCCTGAGTAGCTGTGACCATAGGCACATGCCAACACAACATGCTAATTTTTTGTATTTTTGGTAAAGATGGGGTTTCATCATGTTGCCCAGGCTGGTCTCGAACTCCTGAACTCAAGGCATCTGTCCACCTCGGCCTCCCCAAATGCTGGGATTACAGATGTGAGCCACCTTACCCAGCTTCTTAATTCCTATACGCCTAGTGCTTAGCATAGTGCCTGGGACATAGTAGGAAATGAATGATTTTAAAAATGGAAAGGGAATATTCTAGTTCATCTGAATCCCTCTGTTAAAAACAGAAGTATTTTACCAATTTTTAAATAACTAGGCTATTAAAAGCACATATGATTAAAACATGCTCCAGTTTCTTAGATGTGTTAATGAGGTGTTTCAGCATCTTCCAGTTCTTCCACACCATTTATATGGTATCCATTTTTCTCTGAAATTCATGAGATGATTAATAGAGAACTTAAATTATTCGCATATTAAAAAACCCCTGCTGCCTATGTATTTGAGAAGTGTTTAATATATTGCCACATACAACCTTCCACTGCTTCATAAATTGTTTCTGATGACACATGGCTTCTGTATATGGTGAATAATTATATTTGTTTAAGAATCCTTTGTCAAAAAGGAAGATGAATTTTCAGGAACAGTATCCCAGGAAATCCTTGTAATTTTATTATTTGGGTATTCTCAAATGGATGGCTTCATCCTTTATCTAGTTGACAAATTTCTTCTCTAATCATTTGTCAAAATATATTTCAAATCTATTTCTTAAAGTTCTGCCATCACTTTGGGACATAAAAGGAAAGAAATGCAGGAATGTCTGACAATGGCCCTTGAGCCTGCATGTCCCACTACTTTGGACCACAGGTCTAAGAGTTCTCTATGATTTCTTTAGAAAACATTATTTTATAAATATTTTTCAAGGCCTAGAAAGTTATACTCAACTTTCTGAAATGAGTGGAGAAGCAAAAGTAATTTTAGAAAGTCCATGCGTTCTTCATTGCATAGGAAACAGGAAAATAGTGCAAATTGGTGAACTGAAGTGATTCAGTTCGTGGCATGTTTAACATATTTTCAGAAGGCTGCTATTATTGTGTGACCCAGGAAGACCATAGGCAAAGACCTCAGTCCTCCCCAGGAGGACACATTGTGTATCTCCAAAGTGGTGATTCAGCTTTATTTTGAGCCCTGAGTGAAGTGTGGAGCGTTATTCTCCTCAGGTCCACAGTGGGCTCCAGGCCAGCAGCAGCTGTCAGCTCAGCAGGGTTTCAGCTCTCTGGTCAATGCAGATTGACTTGGAGCCCTTGGCAGGGACAAGTGAGAGACGAGTGAGTGCTTACGGGAAAAAGCTTAAGTTGTCTATTCCCTCTTCATTGCTGATGTTTTACAGTCCAAGTTCTACAGTAAACATCGGGAAAAAGCTGCTCGATCCTCAGTAGAAGTGCAAACGTCTATTCTCACCAGCACATTGCATCAATACAGCTTAACTGAAGGTCACTGAACTCCTGAACCAACCAACACGGTGACGGTGGGCATTTTGTCCCCACGGAGGGCATCTGACTAAGGATGACTGCAGGGTTATTCTCGGCTGCATGTTTGCTCTGATTCTTAATGTTACTCACCTTCTCACATGTATGTCTCTAATCTTACACTGTTTTCAATGATTTCATACTATGAATATAATAAGCATTCTTTTTACTGTCTTTTGCCTTTTTCTAACAAATCTTATCCTAATTTTTGTCTTTTTAATTAATCATTTAACACATTTAAGATGTTTAAAATTTATCTTCTAGCAATGCTCAATTTCCCAATTACAGACAGGGTAAATGGCTAAGGTAACCAGCAGGAGTGCATCCAGAGACTCTATTAGTCCCTCTAGAGTATCTGAAGACTTGTTTTTGTGGTATTTTGGCTATTTCCCTCTGATTTTCATTTTCTTCTTGAAGTCAGACCTCATTGTTGCATCCCCAAAGGGTCCAGGGATACACTTAAGAACAATTTCATATTGTCCACGTAGATTCTGGGGAAAACCACAGGGTTTAGAAAGAGTCACAGGAAATAAGAAACTTCTCACCCTAATTCTAATACTCTCATCTCCTTCACCATCTACATGAACCTCTCTCCTTCTTCCATCTTTTTTCATTGATGGATAATATTTGTACATATTTATGGGTTGCATGTGGTATTTTGTTACATGTATAGAATATAACGATCAAGTCAGGATATTAATCATATCCATCACCATTAGCATGTATTATTTCTATGTGTTGAGAACATTTCAAGTCCTCACTTATAGCTATTTTGAAATATATAACACACTGTTGTTAACTATATTCACCCAACTCTATTATTGAGCATTACAATTTTTTTCTTTTATTGAACTGTATAGTTGTACCCATTAACCGAACTATATTCTCCATCTTCCCACACACATACCCACATACTTGCCAGCCCCCAGTAACTGTCATTCTACTCTCTACCTCCATGAGATCCACTTTGTTAGCTCCCACATGAGTGAGTACATGCAATATTTGTCTTTCTGTATCTGGCTGATTTCACTTAACATAATGACCTCTAGTTCCCTCCATGTTGCTGCAAATAACATGGTTTCATTTTTTTTATGACTAAGTCATATTTCATTCTGTAAATATACCACATTTTCTTTATTCATCTGTTGATGGACACTTAGGTTAATTACATATCTTTGCTATTGTGAATAGTGCTGCAATAAACATGGGGCATGTGTATCCCTTTGATATACAGATTTCCTTTCCTTTGAATACTCAGTAGTGAGATTGCTGCATTGTAAGGTAGTTCTAGTTTTAGTTTATTGAGAAGTCTCTATACTATTTTCCATAATGGCTGTACTAATTTTGCACTTGCACCAATAGTGTATATGTTCCCTTTTCTCTACAGTTTTGACAGCATTTGTTATATTTTTATCTTTTTGATAATATTCCTTGACCTGAAACTAAAAAATTACTAGAAGAAAACACGAGAGAAATATTCCAGGACATTTATATAGGCAAAGATTTTATAAGTAAGTCCCCAAAAGCACAGACCAAAAAAAAAAAAAAAATAGACAAATGGGACTATATTAAACTAAAATGCTTTTGCACAGCAAAGGAAACAACAGAGTGAAGAAACAGCCTGTTAAATGATAGAAAATGTTTGCAAAATATTCTTAGACAAGGGATTAATAGTAATATCCAGAATACGCAAGGAACTCAAAAGCAAAAAACCAAACAATCCCATTAAAAAGTGGGCAAAGGATCCATATATACATTTCTCAAAGGAAAATATACAAATGGCCAAAATGTGTATGAAAAATGTTCAACATCACTAATCATCAGGGAGATGCAAATTAAAACCGCAATATCCTGTTACCCCCGTTAGAATGGCTAATTACTCTCCTTCTATCTTTCCATTTCACTATAAAATCTTTTCATTCTTCTATTA
This sequence comes from Hylobates moloch, assembly GCF_009828535.3. Lineage (NCBI taxonomy): Eukaryota > Metazoa > Chordata > Mammalia > Primates > Hylobatidae > Hylobates > Hylobates moloch. The sequence continues at coordinate 87,546,244 of NW_026652284.1, forward strand.
TTTAATAACATTATTCTGAGGCTTATGTTGCAGAAGGTGTGCTAGGCAGTAGGGACACAATAATAAATGAGACAAAACATTTCCCTGCCCAGCTACGCTCTGGTGAGGAAAACTAACAGTAAACAAGTGAACAGTAATAACCAGGAGAGTAAAGGGTTGCTGTTACAGATAGTAATGGAGACCAGCTCCTTTCTACATAAAATATAAACACTTTACCTAGCGTTCAGGAAGACCTTCAAGAGTTGTATTTAAGCAGAGATCCGAAGAATAAGACCACTTCAAACATGCAAAGAATCTGAGGGAAAACATTTCAGGCAGAGAGAAAGGGCAGGATCAGGAAAGAGCTTGTGTGCTTTTGAAAAGACCTTTCGAAATCCAGTGTAGCTGTGGAATAGCAGAGTTTCACCGATTGAGCTTGGTGAGTGAGGCTGAGGACAGATAACATGAGAACCCTGGAGGTCACAGCAAACTCCTGAAGAACAAATCTAGGCTCTTTGGGTGGAGTGACCTTGTGAGAACTGTAGTAATTGACTCTTAAACCCAAGTGATAATTCCAGGAAAATCACCGGCTTGGTAGATTATGTATAGACATAATTGGCCTAGACCTGGGGTGGGGGTGAGGGTGAGGAAAGAAACTGAGGAAGTCCATTCTCATGACTATTGTTCACAGAGAAGTATCCAGAAGAATCAGCTTTTGCATTTTCAAGAGAACATTGTGGAATGTAATGTATACAGTATGTATCTCCTAGCACCGGGGGAATGTCTCACCTTTTATTTCCAGTCCATACTTCTACCCACTGGGTGATACGCTTATCTGTGCATTTAAGATCTATTTATCAGTCATCCAGGTTGGCAGAGAAATAGAAAATTTTAGGGAAATTTAAATGAGCCCAGCTTACTTGAATTCAAACTAAAACCACCTCAGGAAATTTCTTTTAGCTTTTCATTTTCATGGTTATTTTCTACATGGATGTCTATTGAGTTTGGACTTTGTACAATATTCCACATCTGTTAGTGTTTTACTTTTTTTCATTATTAATATGCTTTCATCACCTCCCTTGTTGCATTTTAAAATGTAATCATTTGATTCCTAACCACCCCCCTCCAGTTGATTTTTGTTTGAGGATTACTATCAAGCTGTAAACTTCTGATACTTTGATAATTGTTTTAGAAATTTAAAATACAAATGCACTTTCTGCAATACTTTCCAACAAAGCATTTTTAAAAACTTACTTCAAATGAAAAGTTTAATTGGCTTCTTTGAATAATAGGTTGAACCAAAGGTGAAATAATATCTTATTATTATTTGTATTATTGTATTTCAGAGCATGTGACTCTGTGGAGACCTAGGAAGAGTTACGAATACTGGCCCCAGATGGTGGAATAACACATGTTCTATGTCTTAGTATGAGGAACAGATCAAGCAAGTAAACTATTCCCAGACCTTTATTACATAGCTCAGGTCTGGAATGATTATTGTGCTTCTGGCAAGACACAAAGGTGGAAAACAGACATTTAAGTAGTTAACATTAAAGGAATTATTGCATTCTTTTCTGAACATAATCACCTGTAACTGAAAAAGCAATGGTTCCACATGTCATGTTCTTTATTGATTTCTGTTAGACATTGGTACTTGTTTGACCTGAGTATAGATGTTGGAGGTTGCTAACAGAGATAATTGAGAACTTAATAAAAGTATACTTGGTTTGCCAAGTGGTTATTGATAAGAATAGAGGAGTATATTTAGAGCAGGGGTCCCCAACCCTGAGGCCGTGGTCCAGAGACAGTCCGTGGCCTGTTAGGAACCAGACTGCACAGCAGGAGGTGAGTGTTGGGTGAGAGAGCATTACTGCCTGAGCTCCACCTCCTGTCAGATCAGCGGTGGCATTCGATTCTCATAGGAGCGCAAACCCTATTGTGAACTGTGCACGTGAGGGACGTAGGTTGCATGCTCCTTTTGAGAGCGAATGCCTGATGACCTGAGGTAGAACTGTTTCATCCCAAAACCATCACCTCTGCCATCTGTCCATCCATGGAAAAATTGTCTTCCATAAAACCAGCTCCCGGTGCAAAAAAGGTTTGGGGACTGCTGATTTAGAGTATATAAAAGCTAGTTTTTCAAAAAACATAAATAGCATGCTTGTGTTAAAATACATAAAATCATGCCCTCCCTCTAACACTTATATAATTTTAAATAAATTGACATCTATTTTGTTCTCTTACTGCAAATTTGTGAAAACAATTTTGTTTAATCACTTTGTCATATATATTTCTGAATACATGTTGCAAACCTCGTTCTCAAGACATTTCTTAATCTGAAGTCCCTATTTTCGAGCTACCATCTCAATATCTCATTGTTATTATTCTTGATTAAAACTTTATTTCTCTTATTGAGACTACCTGGATTTTCTGAATATATTGCTATTGTCTAGGAAGAATTTTTCCATTATACAGCATGAGAGTCCTTTGATTAACCAAGCTTTTAGAAAATTCAAAAAATGAGTAATTAGACCAAGGCTGGTTCCAGAAAATACCTTTTTTTGGCTGAATACAACCAATATGCACCAAGCAGTGCATTGCCCAGACTGGAGTGCAGTGGAGCGATCTTGGCTCATTGCAACCTCTGCCTCCTGGATTCAAGCAATTCCCCTGCCTCAGCCTCCCAAGTAGCTGGGATAACAGGCTCCCGCCACCACACTCAGCTAATTTTTTGTATTTTTACTAGAGACAGGGTTTCACCCTATTAGCCATGCTGGTCTTGAACTCACCTCAGGTGACCCACCCACCTCTGCCTCCCAAATTGCTGGGATTACAGGCATGAGCCACCGCACCTGGCCCATCCTCCATCTTTTAGCATAAAACATAGTTATCTACAAGAGACAGATACTCAGAACTCCAAAGAGAAAAATCACAAACAAACTCTCTTCATAAAGCTCTCTGGGCTTTGATAATACAATGTGTGATAATGGGAAAGAATAAAAATAGTTATCCTACCTTTCCTGTATGAATTTTATCTTAAAAGTATCCAAATAGCTTGTGAAGGAGAGTTTTTATTTATTAACTAATTCAAGCTAGTAAATGCAAGAAACGAATTTAGAAAATCACCTAAAACGATTCTTGCAAAAACAGAAGTGTAACTCAGGCCAAAGTGTCCAGGTATTTTATCTAGATAATAACAATAATAATAATAAAATCCTGTATACAGAATTTCAAACACTACCCCAAGGTCTCCTTTAACTAAGGATGGAAATTTAGACACAGAGAGGTAAAAGAACCTGGCCATTGTCATGCAGGAAGCAAGCAGCTTTATCCATACATACCATTACCACAAGCTAAGTCTTGAACGCTGGTCTCTTGTCACTTTTAAGATATCAGACTGTGATTTTGGTGCCCTTTCTATGACATACAAAGTAGAATGTCCTCGGAACGCCCCTGAGGATCTACCAGGGAAACAAAGGCAATGAGCCGTCAAATAGCTGTTGTTTTTACTTTTATTTTGCTGGAAGGAGCCTGAAAATGAAATAGCGAGTGAAGACTCTGAGGCCTCTCTCCGCAGATTGAAGTTTAGGGAAGTCCATATCTGCAGTGGTCAGGTTCATCGATTGTCCTGTCAGTTTAAGAAAAGACTTTGGTTCTCCATAATTAGTGGACCTGTGGGAAGAAGGAGTCGGCCATAGATTCTTCCCTAGCCTTTTCCATAACTCCGTGGCTTACTGCTCAGAAAGAAGGAAAAGTATGAGGAAAACAAACGGAAACGGACCTTCTTTGCGCACTGGCTCTCGGCCTGCCGAATCAGCGGGCTGGACGCAGAGGCAACTTCCTTACTGTGTGCGGCCTTCTGTGGACTTCTGCATGGGGAAGTTGGGAAATACGTACTGTCGAATGAGGCCCTGGGAGATTATTCTTGGAAGGAAAAACCTCTGAACCTGTGTGTTGATTGAAAATCTCTTACAGCCAGAGTTTCACAAACTTGATGCAATCGATCCCTCCCAACACAAAAATTATTGGGGAACAGAAGAAAAATCATTAAGTTTTGAAATCCAACCGTATGAGTGTGGTTTCTTCTCAAGATAATTTATCTCTGGAGCACTGAGTTAGGGAAGTGTGGAAATAGGGGATAAACTGTAAGATACTCTGCTGCTTTCTAGGGTTTTGTGAACCATTAAAATGTTAAAATAGTGTTATCTATTTACTCATAACTCATTCAACAGTGGTTTTTGAGCTTTTTCTACATGCAGAGCCATGGAATGGGTACAGGAAGAGATACAAAAATGAAAAACAAAAAAGCATGATCCTTCAACTTAAGGAGCTGACACAATTTACCATCTTCTTAAACATTTATAAGAATAAATATTTGATATAACTATTACTTTAAGTGTTCAGACTTTCTTGAAACAATATATGTAGCCATTCAAATATCATTTCATCACTCTTTCTCTCCCTAAGTTAGTGTCCTGTGATAGTTAGTGTCCTGTGATAGTTAATATCTGATGTTAGTCTGAGCACATGAAAAATGGAGTATGGCACACATAACCTTCAGTTAATGGGAAGGGCCCAGGTCCTCAGGCTCCATGAATTCTGTGACCAGCTCTAGGACAACATCCTTCCTCCAGCTGGTGATGCTAGTTGTCTTGCCATTTGCCACTGAAGCCTGTAGCTGACAAAATATCTGAATGGAGTCTTCCTCGGCGTGGTCAAGGCTGAGTAGTCTGCCCTGGCAAATGAGACTTGCATTGGCTTCTGCTATGCTCAGACCCTGAAGGGGTCTGACTCCATGAAACTTCAGCCTTGTCCTCTGCTCAGCAACCCCTGGTACAGGTCCTCTTGTCAAACTAGTGTGACAACCTCCCCAGCCACAATCTCAGTTGCTTTAAAACTCAGAGTGGTTCCAGAAAATTAACCTCTGAGGCATTCCTCCGTCTGACTGCCACATGGAGCCCGGGTGCGTGGCCACATCCCGGCTTTGTGACTGGGGGATTTTTCAGAGGTAGCCTCTTTCTAGAGGCCTTCATGTGGAACAGGCATAGCTTTTCTGTGCCTTCAGCGTTTCCCTCACCCTTTTGAAATGTTCTCTCTTCTCCTCCTCGGAGAGGATATCCATCTCATACTCTCGTTTTTCTCTTCTCTTCTCCTTCCCACAAATTCCTAGACCTGAAAACTGTTGAGCATTTTTTTTATTTCTCTCAAATCACATCTTCTCTTTATATTCAATTAACCCAGATGGAACATGTTCTCCACACCGCAGTGTGTTCCTAGGCTTACTTGTTATAATCTAAAAGGGGGATAAAACCTCCATGGAATCTGAAAATTCTCTGCTCTTAACAACAGCCTGGGGTGGGGAGCCAAGATGGCCGAATAGGAACAGCTCCGGTCTCCAGCTCCCAGCCCGAGCGACACAGAAGACTGGTGATTTCTGCATTTCTGCTTGAGGTACCGGTTTCATCTCACTAGGGAGTGCCAAACAGTGGGTGCAGGACAGTCGGTGAAGCGCACTGTGCGCGAGCCGAAGCAGGGCGAGGCACTGCCTCACTCGGGAAGCGCAAGGGGTCAGGGAGTTCCCTTTCCTAGTCAAAGAAAGGGGTAACAGACGGCACCCGGAAAATCGGGTCAGTCCCACCCTCATACTGCGCTTTCCCAACGGGCCTGGAAAACGGCACACTAGGAGATTGTATCCCGCACCTGGCTCGGAGGGTCCTATGCCCACGGAGTCTCGCTGATTGCTAGCACAGCAGTCTGAGATCAAGCTGCAAGGCGGCAGCGAGGCTGGGGGAGGGGCGCCCGCCATTACCCAGGCTTGCTTAGGTAAACAAAGCAGCCAGGAAGCTCGAACTGGGTGGAGCCCACCACAGCTCAAGGAGGCCTGTCTGCCTCTGTAGGCTCCACCTCTGGGGGCAGGGCACAGACAAACAAAAAGTCAGCAGGAATCTCCAGAGACTTAAATGTCCCTGTCTGACTGACAGCTTTGAAGAGAGTAGTGGTTCTCCCAGCACGCAGCTGGAGATCTGAGAACGGACAGACTGCCTCCTAAAGTGGGTCCCTCACCCCTGAGCAGCCTAACTGGGAGGCACCCCCCCAGAAGGGAAAGACTGACACCTCACTGGGCCGGGTACTCCTCTGAGACAAAACTTCCAGAGGAACTATCGGACAGCTGAATTGGTGGTCTCACAAAAATCCGCTGTTCTGCAGCCACCGCTGCTGACACCCAGCCAAACAGGGTCTGGAGTGGACCTCTAGTAAACTCCAACAGACCTGCAGCTGAGGGTCCTGTCTGGTAGAAGGAAAACTAACAAACAGAAAGGACATCCACACCAAAAACCCATCTGTACATCACCATCATCAAAGCCCAAAAGTAGATAAAACCGCAAAGATGGGGAAAAAACAGAGCAGAAAAACTGGAAACTCTAAAAAGCAGAGCACCTCTCCTCCTCCAAAGGAACGCAGTTCCTCACCAGCAATGGAACAAAGCTGGATGGAGGATGACTTTGACGAGTTGAGAGAAGAAGGCTGCAGACGATCAAACTACTCTGAGCTACGAGAGGAAATTCAAAACAATAGCAAAGAAGTTAAAAACTTTGAAAAAAATTAGAAGAATGGATAACTAGAATAACCAATGGAGAGAAGGGCTTAAAGGAGATGGAGGAGCTGAAAGCCAAGTTTCGAGAACTACGTGAAGATTGCAGAAGCCTCAGTAGCAGATGCAATCAACTGGAAGAAAGGGTATCGCAGATGGAAGATGAAATGAATGAAATGAAGCGAGAAGGGAAGTCTAGAGAAAAAAGAATAAAAAGAAATGAACAAAGCCTCCAAGAAATTTGGGACTACGTGAAACGACCAAACCTACATCTGA